>NC_036838.1:19625272-19626456 GCF_002910315.2 Salvelinus sp. IW2-2015
TGTGCAAATGTACAAACACCTGCACGGCATCAGCCTCGGCAAACCGGCATTAGCTGTAAAAACACTGCCCCTCAGTGTCAATCAAACTTACTWTTTATTATGTTTTATTTTGACTTTATTTTTTATACATTATCTTAGACCATCATTCTCCCTCCATGCAACTCCACTCCCACTTGTTTCCAATTCCACATCCCAACCCTCAGCTTCCCTCTGCCCATCCCACCTATCTCTGCTGGCCACCATCTTCGGATTTCTACGCAACATATATCTTTCAACTATGCTGTGGGTTGGGTTGTTTAACGTACAATTTCAATCTATCTAATTGAATAGAATCCACAGATTGTGAGTTGAAGATAAATACTTTTACTAAGAGTATTAGTATATTAGTAATTGACTGACCCAGTTTTTCTTGTAGCTACATCTCGTTTGGCCAGCGTTGTGTCAAGTCACTCAGGTTCACACGGACAGTGGCGTGTGCAGAAAATTCCAAATTGATCAGGGCATCAATGTTGTTGAGAAAAGTAGCAAAACTTTTGTAGTTCTCAATTGCTAATGTTATATATTTAAAAAACAGCACGGTTGAAAGGACTATCAACGCATACTGAGCAGCTCACTTTATAAACAGAAGCATGCTACATTGCAGACCAATCTCATCTGCCGGCATGTCCAGCCCATCCATTATCTCAGCTAATAATGGCTAGCAGGAAGGTTCCTTTTTTTCCCCGTGGCTAAACCAACTAGGCTCATAATTTAACAATTTTATTTGCATTTATAGATGGAATAAAAGTTTGTTATTAAAGGCACATGAAAGTTTACATGTTCCAGAAGGCATTTCTTCCAAAATAATGATTATATACTGTAGGTCGTTATATTATACAGTGGGGCAAAAARGTATTTAGTCAGCCACCAATTGTGCAAGTTCTCCCACTTAAAAAGATGAGAGGCCTGTAATTTTCATCATAGGTACACTTCAACTATGACAGACAAAATGAGAAAAAAAATCCAGAAAATCACATTGTAGGATTTTTTATGAATTTATTTGCAAATTATTACCATCAGTAACACACAAGGGACTCAAATCCTGCAGTGCAAGACGTGTCCCCCTGCTTAACTTCTTTGGGCTGCAAGCCCGACGTCGGTACACTTATGACAACAGCCAGGCCAAGTGCAGGGCGCGAAATTCA
>NC_036838.1:19627337-19650900 GCF_002910315.2 Salvelinus sp. IW2-2015
TAGCTAATGTACATTAAACACAATAGTTATGCACTTGCTAATTTAATTTATATTAAGTGGGGAGACAAAGTATTGTGATACACTCTTGATTTTGCAGGTTTCCTACTTACAAGCATGTAAGTTTGTAATTTTTATATAGGTAACTTTCAGGTTCCTCTTATGGAGTAATACACAATTTGGAATCTACTTTCAATACATGCTTAGGTTACAGTCAATCGGTCAGAGGATTTTCAAATGTTATAGCACTACTTTGTATTTAATCACAMATTGAAATGAAAGCCAGTGAGACAGCAAAAATTGGTCAGTATATTGCAACTGCAATTAGTACTAGTTAGAAAAGTCCTAACAAGGTAGTCATGCTGCCTGACAGTTGAACAACGCTAGCCTTGGTGAGGCCCTTACTCTCTTGGGGTTGTTGTGTGTAGTGTGATCAAGCGACCTGGCTTCAAGTCTACCTCAGGTCAATTCCCCCCTCCTACCCTTTGWGGGGCTAAGAATCTTGGAGATGGGGAAAGGGCCGATAAAACARGGGKAAAGTTTGCGATTCTCCATTGTCCGGGAGAGAGGCTGCMCGGAAGTTACTTCAGCTTTGGCAAGACTACCGCAGTGTGGCAGACTATTCGGTGGATTTCCGCACGTTGGCAGCTGAGAGTGCCTGGAACCCGGAATCACTGTTCGACATKTTTCTGCATGGATTATTGGAGGAAGTTAARGATGAGCTAGCAGCCTGGGAACTACCAATGGATCTCGAATCGCTCATCGCCTTGACCATCTGGATCGATGGGCGGCTACAGGAACTTAGGAAGGAGAGGAGGTCCGATTGCACTCACCCGCCCAAGGCCCGRGAAGACCCCGCGTCTCAGTTGCCGAGAGAACCCGAGGCTACCTGAGTTCCCCCGAGGGTCTCTGTAGTCTTCCGATTCACCTCGTCCCGAGCCGATGCCACTAAGCAGATCTAGGCTGTCTACAGCTGCATGTTTACACAAGCTTCACACAGAGTTGCCTGTATTGCGGGACTACTGGTCATTTTGTGTCCTCTTGTCCATTAAWAGACCAGGCTTACTGGTAGGGGCGAGTACTCTGGTGGGCCATACGGATAACTTTGCATCTCCCTTTACTCACACCCTTCTCCATGCCATCCTGCTGTGGGGGAACCAGTCGAAATCTCTCCGGGTACTCATTGACTCCGATGAGAGTTTTATGGACGCTACCCTGGCGTCTGAGCTGGGCATCCCCACTCAGCCCCTCTCCATTCCCATGGAYGTTAGAGTGCTGGACGGGCACTCAATAGGCCGGGTCACACACACAATACCACTCCTATCAACCTACGAGTGTCAGGGAWGCACAGTGAGGSTATCCAATTCATGTTAATTAAGTCTCCTCAGGTTCCCGTGGTAYTGGGATTCTCTTGGCTCCAGCAACACAATCCCCTCMTTGACTGGACTGGTGGTGCCATCATGGGCTGGAKCCCGTTTTGCCACGCCCATTGCCTGAAGACAGCTCAGCCTGCCCTGGGACGTCTTCCTATGGGCTCAGTAGTTGCCCTGGACCTCTCCGACCTTCTCCCAGGCACCACACCTCCCCGGATACGACTGTACTCTCTGTCGGGTCCGGAGACCAAGGCTATGGAGACCTACATCGAGGACTCCCTAGCTGCACGGTGTAGCCGTCCCTCTGCMTCCCCCACCAGCACAGTATTCTTCTTTGTGGAGAAGGCCCGTGCATCGGCTACCGGGGCCAGTTCATACTATCAYGGCTCAGGAGAAGACCTAGATGCAGACAGTTCGAAGTAACAAAAGTTTATTACAAAAACAGGKGCCAGGCAAACGACAGGTCAAGTGCAGGCGGAGGTCAGTAATCCTCAGCAGGTTCCAAAAGGTACAGAACGGCAGGCAGGCTCAGGGTAGGCAGAGGTCAGTAAACCAGGACAGTGTCACAAGGTACAGAACGGCAGGCAGGCTCAGGGTAGGCAGAGGTCAGTAAACCAGGACAGTGTCACAAGGTACAGAACAGCAGGCAGGCTCAGGGCAGGCAGAATAGTCAAAACCAGGAAAACTAGAAAACAAGGACTATAGAAAAAACAGGAGTACGGGGAAAAAAGCTGGTAGGCTTGATGAGACAAGACGAACTGGCAACAGACAAACAGAGAACACAGGTATAAATACACTGGGCATAATGGGGAAGATGAGCGACGCCTGGAGTGGGGTGGAGACAAGCACAAAGACAGGTGAAACAGATCAGGGTGTGATATAATATTATAATAGCAGATACACACATGCGAAAAGAAATTGGTATATATAAATCTTGGAGCAAGATTGCACCGGATAGAGATACAGCTTCGCTTATCTAAGAAACTGTGCAGTATTTAGTTTTTTAATGTATTATTGCTTCATTTAGCACCAGAGAAAACCTGTTAAATTTTATTACATACAGCTGGAGAGACTACTATATCAAGAGATGTCAACCTTACCAGCACAACGAGCCAGGGATAACAACTTTCCCAAAGGTATCCTTTGTCTGCACCTCCCAGACAATTGAACGATTCCAAGGCCAACCCAAAACAATCCTACCGTAGAAGGGTTGCCGGAACGTCTTCTAGTGAGGCTTTGATCGCGCACTACCACCCACCGCTTCCAAGTATATTTACGCGCTAATTTTCCAGTCCCTAGTAACAAAGTCGACGAAATCAGGGCAAGATTTGACTTCCCAAAGAGGAAATCCAGGATTGCTTAAATATTCTGTTTCCAGCGGATAACATGGCTAGCTGGGGACAGCTGTCGATCCGTACAGCCAAACGGGATTTGCAATGCATCGCGCCGAAGAAGAAGAGCATGTTTCATGATTAACGACTCATGGTGTAATTGTAACAACATACAAGAACTCAAATCCTTTTGTTCACCTGACCTAGAATTCCTCACAATCAAATGCCGACCATATTATCTCCCRAGAGAACTCTCCTCGGTTATCGTCACAGCCGTGTATATCCCCCCGCAAGCGGATACCAAGATGGCCATCAAGGAACTTCACTGGACTTTATGCAACTGGAAACCATACATCCTGAGGCTGTATTTATTGTAGCTGGGGATTTTAACAAAGCTAATTTGAGAACAAGACTACCTAAATTCTAACAGCATATCGATTGCAGTACAGGAGCGATTAACGCGCTCAACCAATGCTACTCTAATTTTCGCGATGCATACAAGGCCCACCCCTGCCCTCCTATTGGAAAATCCGACCATGACTCCATCTTGTTGCTCCCCTCCTATAGGCAGAAACTAAAACAGGAAGCACCCGTGCTTAGGTCTATCTAATGCTGGTCTGACCAATCGCATTCCACGCTTCAAGATTGCTTCGATCACGTGGACTGGGATATGTTCCGGGTAGCCTCAGACAATAACATTGAYGTATACGAKGACCCGGTGAGCGACTTTATAAGGAAGTRTATAGGAGATGTTGTACCCACTGTGACTATTAAAACCTTCCCTAACCAGAAACCGTGGATTGATGGCAGCATTCGCACAAAACTGAAAGCACGTACCACCGCATTTAAACATGGCAAGGCGACTGGAAACATGGCCGAATACAAACAGTCTAGTTATTCCCTCCGCAAGGCAATCAAACAAGCAAAGCGTCAGTATAGAGACAAAGTGGAGTTGCAATTCAACGGCTCAAACACGAGATGTATGTGGCAGAGTCTATAGACAATCATGGATTACAAAAAGAAAACCAGCCCCGTCGCGGACATCGACGTCTTGCTTCCAGACAAATTAAACGACTTCTTTACGCACTTTGAGAACAATACAGTGCCACCGACGCGGCCCGCTACCAAAGACTGTGGGCTCTCCTTCTCCGTGGCCAACGTGAGTAAAACATTTAAATGTGTTAACCCTCGCAAGRCTGCCGGCCCAGACGGCATCCCTAGCCGCGTCCTCAAAGCATGCGCAGACCAGCTGGCTGGTGTGTTTACGGACATATTCAATCATTCCCTATCCCAGTAAGCTGTCCCCACATGCTTCAAGATGGCCGCCATTGTTCCTGTTCCCAAGAAAGCTAAGGTAACTGAACTAAATGACTATCACCCTGTAACACTCACTTCTGTCATCATGAAGTGCTTTGAGAGACTAGTCAAGGATCATATCACCTCTACCCTACCTGTCACCCTAGACCCACTCCGATTTATTTACCGCCCCGAAAGGTCCACAGACGATACAATCGCMATCACACTGCACACTGCCCTATCCCATCTGAACAAGAGGAATACCTATGTAAGAATGCKGTTCATTGACTCCTGCTCAGCATTCAACACCATAGTACCCTCCAAACTCATCATTAAGCTTGAGCCCCTGGTTCTCAACCCTGTCCTGCGCAACTGGGTCCTGGACTTCCTGATGGGCCACCCGAGTGAAGTTAGGAACCACATTCGCCCTCACTGATCCTCAGACACAGGGCTCCACAAGGTGCATTCTAGCCTCTCCTGTACTCCCTGTTCACCATGACTGCGTGGCCATACACACTTCCAACTCAATCATCAAGTTTGCAGACGACACTACAGTGGTAGGCTTGATTAACCACACGACACCACTAGCGGGGAGGAGGTTGAGGGCCCTTGGAGTGTGGTGTCAGGAAAATAATCTCACTCAATGTCAGCAAAATCAAAGAGATGATGGTGGACTTCAGGAAACAGCAAATGGAGCACCCCCTATCCACATCAGGACAGCATGTGAGAAGTTGAAAGTTTAAATCCTCGTGTACATATTACCAAACTGAAATGGTCCATGAAACAGACAATGTGGTGAAGACACAACAGGGTATTTCAACCTCAGGAGCGTGAAGAAATTTGGCTTGTCACCTAAACTCTCACAAACGTTTTACAGAAGGACAATGAGAGCATTCTGTCGTCTGCATCACCGCCTGGTACGGCAACTGCACCGCCCATACCACAGGGCTCTCCAGAGGTGGGTGAGGTCTGCATAATGCATCACTGGGGCAAACTACCTGTCCTCTAGGACACCTACAGCACCTGATGTTACGGAGGTTCAAAAGATATCATAAGAACAAAACCACCCGAGCCACTGCCTGTCCACCCCGCTATCCACCAGAAGGCGAGGTCTGTACAGGTGCATCAAAGCTGGGACCGTAGAGACTGAAAAATAACTTCTATCTCAAGGCATCAGACTGTTAACAGCCATCACTAACACCAGTGAGGCTGCTGCCTACATACAGACTTGAAATCATTGCAACATAATAAGTTGCATGGCTCACTACAATAGTGTTTAACATGATTTTTGAATGACTACCGGATCTGTTTATTTAATTTTTTATTTCACCTTTATTTAGCCAGGTATGTGTTGTACCTACACATTACAATTATCTGTAATGTCCCTCAGTCGAGCAGTGAATTTCAACACAGATTCAACCAGGGAGTTTTTCAATGCCTAGCAAAGAAGACACACCTATGGTACAGAGTAAAAAAAAGAAGAAGCTGCCATTCAATTCCCTTTCAGCATGGTGAACTTATTAATTACACTTTGGATGGTGTATAATACACCCAGTCACTACAAAGATACAGGCTCCTTCCTAATCAGTTGCCGAGAGAGAAGGAAACGCTCAGGGATTTCATCATGAGACCAATGCTGACTCGTAAAACAGTTACATGTTTTTTTATTAACCTTATTTAACTAGATAAAGCTTGTGATAGGATAAAACTGAGGATGGATCAACAACATTGTAGTTACTCCACAATTACTAACCTAATTGACAGAGTGAAAAGAAGGAAGCCTGTACACAATAAAAATATTCCAAAACATGCATCGCGTTTGCACAAGGCAATAATAGTAAGCAGCAAAAACAAAATGTGTTATGTTTGGGGCAATCCAACACACATTACTGAGTACACTCTCCATATTTTCAAAACATAGTGGTGGCTGCATCATGTTAAGTGTATGCTTGTAATCGTAAGGACTGGGATGTCCTATAGCTGAGTACATAGTTTGAACTTACTCTGCTTGAAAATGTGGCAAGACCTGAAAATTATCAACAACCAATTTGACAGAGCTTTGAGAATTTTAAAATGAATAATAGTAGCAAATGTTGCACAATCAAGGTGTTGAACACCTTAGAGACATACCAGAAAGACTCACAGTGTAATTGCTGCCAAAGGTGCTTCTACAAAGTATTGACTCAGGGTGTGAATTAGGGTAGAATGGCGGACCCAGTTACCGAGATTTACCGCCTAAAACCACTCTTTTCCCGTAAAATAACTGCAGAAACCAGTCAATTTTAATAAATATTTATATAAACAGCATGGCGTGAAATGGAACTGTTAAATTATATGGTGAGGTCTAAATCTGGCTGCTCTACAGCCTCTGCATGATGAACTAACGCTCAGGGTGGGGACAGACAGCCCATCTCAGTATGGAGTGCAGTTCACAATGCATGTAGACCTATCTTCTCATCATGGTAAATGTTTCTTGTGACAGGACTAGGCATACATTTGCTACAGAATAGCCTTAGCTAGGTAATAAAGACAGAATGCGTTCTAATTTACCATTAACTGGTGGTTCGAGCCCTGAATGCTGATTGGCTGAAAACGGTGTATATGAGACCTTATAACACGGGTATATCAAAACATTTATTTACTGCTCTATTACATTGGTAACCAGTTTATAATAGCAATAAGGCACCTCAGGGGTTTGTGGTATATGGCCAATAACCACGGCTAAGGGCTGTATCTAGGCACTTGCATTGTGTTGTGCATAAGAACAGCCCTTAGCCGTGGTATATGGCCAATATCTACACCCACGAGGTCCTTATTGCTTAAATAGACTATTCAAAGAGACGCAATAAATGTTAAATACGATAGCCAATAGAACTCGGAGTTTGAAAGAATAGCGAACGCACAATGCGGTAGGCTATAGCATTATTTATTCAGACCCATAACAATCTCTGAGGAAGTAAAGCTACTGCATCAATTATATTCTATATTATTCAAGGATGTCATTAGAATGATGAAGATAGGACAACAAAACTTAATTAATTTACCTGTTGAAAGGAAGGAATGAAGCAACAATAGAGAGAGAGAAAAGAGAGGTGGCTAATAACATTAGGGAAATATTATGAAAGGTATAGTGTCAGCCTACTAATTATACAAATAGGTCCTATTACATTTCTAAATTAAAATCAAATTCGCTAGCCTATACTTGTAACTTTGTAGGCCAAGTGCTGCACCAGAATCGCATGTTCTCTCCCTGCTAAATCGGTTGGACCATTTGAACTTCCAGTCCGTATAATACAATACAATACAGTAATACAGTTCACACTCAAAAATATTAGCCTACTAGAGCTCATTTTATGTATTAGCAAAGAGAGCATATAGCTAGCTACGTCTATGGCTTTAATGTTTTTGTTCTGCATAATGGCAGTAGCTCATGTATATTGGCTAAAGGCACAATCCTCTGGGCTTTTTGGGGTGGTCATTAAATGTTTTTAATGTAGGGCCTCATAAAATGTATTTAATGTAGGCGCTCATAAAATGTATTTAATGTATGGCTCATTTACATTTAAGTCATTAGCAGACGCTCTTATCCAGAGCGACTTACAAATTGGTGCATTCACCTTATGACATCCAGTGGAACAGCCACTTTACAATAGTGCATCAAATCTTTAAGGGGGGGGGGGGTGAGAAGGATACTTTATCCTATCCTAGGTATTCCTTAAAGAGGTGGGTTTCAGGTGTCTCCGGAAGGTGGTGATTGACTCCGCTGTCCTGGCGTCGTGAGGGAGTTTGTTCCACCATTGGGGGCCAGAGCAGCGAACAGTTTTGACTGGGCTGAGCGGGAACTGTACTTCCTCAGTGGTAGGGAGGCGAGCAGGCCAGAGGTGAATGAACGCAGTGCCCTTGTTTGGGTGTAGGGCCTGATCAGAGCCTGAGGTACTGAGGTGCCGTTCCCCTCACAGCTCCGTAGGCAAGCACCATGGTCTTGTAGCGATGCGAGCTTCAACTGGAAGCCAGTGGAGAGAGCGAGGAGCGGGGTGACGTGAGAGAACTTGGGAAGTTGAACACAGACGGGCTGCGGCGTTCTGGATGAGTTGTAGGGGTTTAATGGCACAGGCAGGAGCCCAGCCAACAGCGAGTTGCAGTAATCCAGACGGGAGATGACAAGTGCCTGGATTAGGACCGCGCCGCTTCCTGTGTGAGGAAGGGTCGTACTCTGCGGATGTTGTAGAGCATGAACCTACAGGAACGGGCCACCGCCTTGATGTTATTGAGAGACACAGGTGTTGTCCAGGTCACGCCAAGGTTCTTAGCGCTCTGGAGGAGAGACACAATGGAGTTGTCAACCGTGATGGCGAGATCATGGACGGGCAGTCCTTCCCCGGGAGGAAGAGCAGCTCCGTCTTGCCGAGGTTCAGCTTGAGTGGTGATCCGTCATCCACACTGATATGTCTGCCAGACATGCAGAGATGCGATTCGCCACCTGGTCATCAGAAGGGGGAAAGGAGAGATTAGTTTGTGTTGTCTGCATAGCAATGATAGGAGAGACCATGTGAGGTTATGACAGAGCCAATGACTTGGGTGATATGCGAAAAGAGAGCCTAGACAGAGCCCTGGGACACACAGTGGTGAGACAGCGACGGTGGTGAGAGACAGATTCTCGCCACGCACACCTGGTAGGAGCGACCTGTCAGTGAGAGCAGACATACTCCAAGCGTGGGCCGCGCCGGAGATGCCCAACTCGAGAGGAGGAGGAGAGATGTGCTGATGGTTCAAGTATCGAAAGCAGCCGATAGGTCTAGAAGTGAGAGCAGAGGAAGAGAGTTAGCTTTACAGTGCGGAGCGCCTCCGTGATACAGAGAAGAGCAGTCTCAGTTGAATGACTAGTCTTGAAACCTGGAACTGATTTTGGATCAAGAAGGTCATTCTGAGAGAGAGTAGCGGGAGAGCGGCCGAGCACAGCGACGGCTTCAAGAGTTTGGAGAGAAAAAGAAAGAAGGGATACTGGTCGGTAGTTGTTGACATCGGAGGGATCGAGTGTAGGTTTTTCAGAAGGGGTGCAACTCTCGCTCTCTTGAAGACGGAAGGGACGTAGCCAGCAAGACGCGAGATTTCATCTGAGAGAGAGAGGGAGAAAGAGGTCAGAGCACAGGGTAGGCAGTGTGAGCAGAACCAGCGGTGTCGTTTGACTTAGCAAACGAGGATCGGATGTCGTCGACCTTCTTTCAAAATGGTTGACGAAGTCATCTGCAGAGAGGAGGAGGGGGGGAGGGGAGGAGGATTCAGGAGGGAGGAGAAGGTGGAAAGAGCTTCCTAGGGTTAGAGGCAGATGCTTGGAATTTAGAGTGGTAGAAGTGCTTTAGCAGCAGAGACAGAAGAGGAAAATGTAGAGAGGAGGGAGTGAAAGGATGCCAGGTCCGCAGGGAGGCGAGTTTTCCTCCATTTCCGCTCGGCTGCCCGGGCCCTTTCTGTGAGCTCGCAATGAGTCGTCGAGCCACGGAGCGGGAAGGGAGGACCGAGCCGCCTGGAGGATAGGGGACATAGAGAGTCAAAGGATGCAGAAAGGAGGAGAGGAGGGTTGAGGAGGCAGAATCAGGAGATAGGTTGGAGAAGGTTTGAGCAGAGGGAAGAGATGATAGATGGATGAAGAGGAGGGTAGCGGGGAGAGAGAGAGCGAAGGTTGGGACGGCGCGATACCATCCGAGTAGGGCAGTGTGGGAAGTGTGGATGAAGCGAGAGGAAAAGGATACAAGGTAGTGGTCGGAGACTTGGAGGGAGTTGCAATGAGGTTAGTGGAAGAACAGCATCGTAATAAGATGAGGTCGAGCGTATTGCCTGCCTTGTGAGTAGGGGGGAAGGTGAGAGGTGAGGTCAAAAGAGGAGAGGAGTGGAAAGAAGGAGGCAGAGAGGAATGAGTCAAAGGTAGACGTGGGAGGTTTAAAGTCGCCCAGAACTGTGAGAGGTGAGCCGTCCTCAGGAAAGGAGCTTATCAAGGCATCAAAGCTCATTGATGAACTCTCCGGAGGAACCTGAGGCGATAAATGATAAGGATGTTAAGCTTGAAAGGGCTGGTAACATGTGACAGCATGGAATTCAAAGGAGGCGATAGACAGATGGGTAAGGGGGAAAGAGAGAATGGACCACTTGGGAGAGATGAGGTCCCGGTGCCACCACCCCGCTGACCAGAAGCTCTCGGGTGTGCGAGAACACGTGCGGACGAAGAGAGAGCAGTAGGAGTAGCAGTGTTATCTGTGGTGATCCATGTTTCCGTCAGTGCCAGAAGTCGAGGGACTGGAGGGAGCATAGGCTGAGATGAACTCTGCCTTGTTGGCCGCAGATCGGCAGTTCCAGAGGCCTCGGAGACCTGGACTCACGTGGTCGTGCGCGCTGGGACCACCAGATTAGGGTGGCCGCGGCCACCGGTGTGGAGCGTTTGTATGGTCTGTGCAGAGAGGAGAGAACAGGGATAGACAGACACATAGTTGACAGCTACAGAGAGACTACGCTAATGCAAAGGAGATGGGAATGACAAGTGGACTACGCGTCTCGAATGTTCAGAAAGTTAAGCTTACGTAGCAAGAATCTTATTGACTAAAATGATTAAGATGATACAGTACTGCTGAAGTAGGCTAGCTGGCATGGTGCGTTGTTGACTTTGTGGCTAGCTGGCAGTGCTGCGTTGTTGACACTACACTAGTCAAGTCGTTCCGTTGAGTGTAATAGTTTCTACAGTGCTGCTATTCGGGGGCTAGCTGGCTAGCTAGCAGTGTTGATTACGTTACGTTGCGTTAAAAGAACGACAATAGCTGGCTAGCTAACCTAGAAAATCGCTCTAGACTACACAATTATCTTTGATACAAAGACGGCTATGTAGCTGCTATGTAGCTAGCTACGATCAACAAATCAAACCGTTGTACTGTAATGAAATGAAATGAAAATGTGATACTACCTGTGGAGCGAAGCGGAGTGCGACCGGGTTGTTGAGTGCGGAAGTTCTATTCGGTAGACGTTGGCTAGCTGTTGGCTAGCTAGCAGTGTCTCCTACGTTAGGACGACAAATAGCTGGCTAGCTAACCTCGGTAAATTAAGATAATCACTCTAAAACTACACACTCTAAACTACACAATTATCTTGGATACGAAGACAGCAAAGACAACTATGGTAGCTAGCTAACACTACACTAATCAAGTCGTTCAGTTGAGTGTAATAGTTGCTACAGTGCTGCTATTCGGTAGACGGTGGACGTTTGCTAGCTGGCTAGCTGCTGGGCAGATAGCAGTGTAGACTGCGTTAGGACGACGAAATACGATAATTACGCAATTATCTTTGATACAAAGACGGCTATGTAGCTAGCTAAGAAGAAATTGCTAAGATTAGACAAATCAAACCGTTGTACTATAATGAAATGTAATGAAATGTAATGAAAAGTTATACTACCTGCGACCAAAGTGCGAATGCGACCGCTCGCTCCAACCCGGAAGTGTGACGGCTCATCAGGCTCAGGTACATCAGGCTTGCATATTCAATCAAAGCTCTAATCAAATAATGACATAGGCCCTATTTATATCTTATAATGCTTTTGCAATGACACTTACGGTTTTGGCGGGAAATATCGGGTTACCTGGGAGAAAGGGATTTATTCTCAAGATGGAACATTTGTAAAATACCAGGAAAATATTCAACCCTAACGAGCCTCCTAGGCTTTGTATTGAAGTCAATGTACCAAGAGGAGGACAGAAACTAGCTGTCGTCCGGCTACACCATGGTGCTACCCTACAGAGTGCTGGTGATGCTACTGTAGATCCTTCACTGCAAAACAATGTGTTTAAATCAATYATTTGGTGACGTGAATATATATAGTCGTTTTATCTAAAAAATAAGAACTTTTTTAGTGTCTCACTATTTAAATTTTTCTGAAATTCACTGAGGAGGATGGTCCTCCCCTATTTGTTGATGTGAAAATGTTATATATTTTGCCTGTTGCTTTGCAAGAATATCACAGAAGTCTTCCAAGACCACAGTAGGCGCTGTTTCTCATGATTCCATTTTCTCACATTGCCATTGACAGTCTTTTCTATTGTCTCTTTTTGGTCCATTTAGATTGTTAATGTAGATTGTATACAAACATTTTTATTTAAATGTTATGGTTAACAATGTTCATGTTTTACTGTGACTTGTTGTAGGCTCTTAAGTGGACAATAAGGTTAAAAACCAAACCAAATTAAGAAAACGAAACAAAATAAATAAATAAAAACTAAAATAAAAAACGAAGTAACTCCGCCAGAGCGTCTATTTTGGGTAACTTGTGCTGGTCCCAACCCCGGATAAAAGAGGAGGGTTGGAATTGTGACATCAAAAAAATAAGAATCGACAGAAGAAAGTAAATTTGTAGTTCTAAACATATTTAGGGTGTTTTTTACTCACTTTTTGCCTCTCCCACGACATTATTTATCTCTCCTACAGCGTCCATCACAATTACATTGACATGGCCAATTATGCAAATTAGGTGGTGACGTCATTTAGCGACATTTAGCAGAGCCAATAGCTACTTTCCTTACTGAGGAGTTGGCAACACTGCCTATATCTGGTGTGATGATTTCTTTGACACATCATTGGCTGGAAATATTAGATAACAACAATGTTGAGCAAATGTTTTTTTATTTTACAAATAGGACACATTGTTCGTGTCGTGTAGCCTTTTATATATGTTTCAACTTTGCCATTTAATTGTTGTCGCCTTTGCAGCTACATAATGTATTGTCATTCAGACGTTTTTATACTAGCATGCACAAGCTAGTATTCTGCCTGCAGCACAAAGGATGATGACACGATTTATGGTAAACCTTCAAAATAAAAGCCATCATTTTAAAACATTGACATTGGATAACTCGTTCAAAAGAGAAAACTTCCAAATGTTCTCTACACCACATGCCAAAATGCCTTGAATTGCTTAGGGCCCTGACCGTCCCCCTCAAAAACTAACCATACCTGGTTAGTAGAGACCCTACTGAGTATTTCCCACCTCACTTTAGCTGAGAACATTTTTCGCTCTACAAGCAAATTATGGCGACAACAATTAAATGGCAAAGTCTATTACTGTGTATTGCATTGGSGGCTATGGAGGGGGTGGAGAACGAAGTGCTGCTGGATATGTATGRCACAGCCCCCTCCAAAACGACACATATTTGGTTAGTAGAGACCCGACTGAGTATTTCTCACCCCAGTTTATATGAGACAGGTAGTCAAGTTTTTCTCTACAACCCAAAAAGTATCCCATATACAGTGTATTGCATTGCAGTGAATGGAGTGGGTGGAGTAAGGAGTCACCAGCACTCTGTATTAAACCCGTTGCCCAGCTCAATAAACCAATTTAAGTTTTGTGGACTATTGAGTAATTCCAATAACATAKATTTGTATTTTATTAAAAGTGTATTTCTTAAATATAGGGGTTCCCAAACTTTTTCACTCGTGGCCCCCCTTCCAGCATTGAGGAACAACCCGTGCACACACGCCACGTCTGTTTCTATGGGCACAAGCACTGTTCATAACACAAACTCTTCACACCCCTCTTGTTGGTGGAGAGCATTTTGTAGGTTTAAAGCTTCTTTCCTGCAATTCTACACAATTGTCATGGGTGCAAAGACAATTTAGCAGTTTTAGAGCAATTTATTTTTGCATTTCCATATAGTTTGCAATATCTAATGTGTATTCATGTGATATTTGAGTGACAAAAAAATTACAACAAAATCTATGGGCTAATTCAACATTTTTTTAAAATTACTTTAGCTGACATGGGCTAGTTGATCAGGACATTTCTGACAAGTTATAAATAGCTCTCTAAGGTATGCAATGACAAACATGACAAGAGGAAGTGAAATATTATGAAAGGTTTATATGTGTGTCAGCCTACTAATTATATCAAATAGGTCCTATTACATTTCTAAATTAAATCAAATTTCGCTAGCCTATACTTGTAACTTTGTAGGCCAAGTGCTGCACCAGAATCGCATGTTCTCTCCCTGCTTAATCGTGGTTTGAACCATTGCCGTCCGTATAATAACAATACAATACAGTAATACAGTTACACTCAAAAATATTAGGCCTACTAGAGCTCTATTTTTATGTATTAGCAAAGAGAGCATATAGCTAGCTACGTCTATGGCTTTAATGTTTTTATGTTCTGCATAATGGCAGTAGCCTCGTTATTGGCTAAAGGCACAATCCTCTGGGCTTTTTGGGGCTTGGGCTCATTAAATGTTTTTTAATGTAGGGCTCATAAATGTATTTAATGTAGGGCTCATAAAATGTATTTAATGTATGGCTCATTTTACATTTAAGTCATTTAGCAGACGCTCTTATCCAGAGCGAGCGTTGAGCAGAGAGGTGTGGCGTGGCATTGTGTGACCTATATGTGTTTGGACTTTCGCAGTGGAACATTTCTTCACTTTACAAAATAGGTTTGTTGCATTGGCTAGCGTTTTAAAGGGGTGGTGGGGGGGGGTGAGTGTTAAGGATTTGAGTCGTTATCCTTATCGGTTTCTTAGGTTGTGGAGATGTTGGCCGTTAAGAGAGGTGGGTGTCTCAAGGTGGGGTGTCCTGGAATGTGTGGTGATGATCTTCCGGCTTGTTCCTGTGCGATTCGTGAGGGATGGAGTTATGGGGTGTTTTTCTTCAATTGCATGTTGTGGGGCCGAGAGCATTCCGATGATCGGAGTGTTTGACTTTGGGGGCTTGAGCGGGTGATGCTGGTTATCTTGCCTCAGGTGTGTAGGGGATGTCGAGCTAGGGCGCGAGATGTGGGACTTGTCAGTGCCGCGGTTTGTGATATGGTGAGTGTTTGTTTGTTATTGGGCTTTGGATTGTCGTAGTATGCAGGGTATGTGTACTTGGAGTGTTTCGGCGTTATTCCCGTGGCTCACGAGCTGGCCGTAGGTCAGTAGTCACCGGATAGTGTTCCTTGGTATGGGGATGCGAGGCCTTGTCATACTGGAAGCCAGTTGGAGAGTATGTAAGGGGAGAGTGCGTGGGTGACGGTTGTGGAGAAGATACTTGGGAAGGCGTTGAACAGTGCGCAGTAACGGTGCAACTGCGGCGTTTTCTGGGATGATGTAGGGGTATTAATGGGCACAGGGCATGGGCGAAGCGCTGGAGGCCAAGGCGAGTTGCTAGTAATGGGTTCGTCAGAAGGGAGAATGAATAGTTGCGTGGATTGTTGATGTGAACCTGCGTCTCGCTCCGTTGGTGAGGCAGGGGGTCTCGTTATCGGGGCGTGCGGATGGTGGGTAGAGCATTGATAAGCGGTACAGGGAATCGGGTGTTGTGCCTAGTCGGGTGGGTATGTCCTTGGATGTATGTTTTGAGGTATACGTATCGAGGTGTTTGTGATGTTTTCCAGGATTCAACGCCAAGGTTCTTAGCGCTCTGAGAGGTAGATACAATGAGATGTTGGTGTCTAGCTTCCGTGTTGGGATTTGTGCGAGATCTAGTGGATATCGGGCTAGGTCCTTCCCGTGGACTGAGAGGATCTGAGGTCTCCGATGTTCTTGTCTCTCGACGGTTCAGTCTGCGTTTGTGTGGGAGTTTTAGCCTGTGCAATTGCGGTCCCTACTGATGAGTTGTTCTGCAGACATTGGGTCATGAGAATGCGGGTTCCTAGCGGCAGCGTCTGTTTTTTAGTGTGGTCATTAGCAGAAGGTGGCAAAATGGGATGAGTTTAGGGTTGTGTTTTGCGATATCGTGCAGGTGGAGTATGAGTGAGGATGGATTGAGTACCAGTTGTGAGGTATGATTAGTATGCCTAAGGTGTATCTTGGGTGTATAGCGGATGGAAGATAGGAGAGGGGTGGGCTTTGTATGAATCAAGATGGGTGTGCCTGGTGGGACAACCCGGTTGGTGAGTTTTTATGCGACATTGCGTGGTGATGGAGACAGATTCCTCGCTCGTCTTGTCCCGCACGTGCCCGCGTTGCGCTCACGGTTGGCCTACGTGGTAGGGTGGTGGGTGGGTGTTGTAGCTGAGCGTGTGTTGTCAGGTAGGGACTGGCAATCTCAAGGCGGTTGTTGGGTGGTGCGGCGCTGGGGGGCCGGAGGATGCGCGGGGGGTATTTCAACTCGGTAGATGGGTGTAGAGTTGAGGGAGTCGGAATGGTGTGTGTCAGAGAGGGTATTCTGATTTGCTATGTCGCGATTTTAGGGTTTCTTAGAAGGATTGAGTTAGGCATTGGGTTGTAGGTGAATGAGATGGTTTGAGTTGTTTATGCGAGTGTTGGCGGGGGAGCGCCTTTCGGTGATTTGATTCAGAGATGGTTAGGGCAGTGCTTCAGTGTTTGAATGACTATGTGTTGAGAACCTGAGCTGATTTTGGGGATGTGATGATTTAGGTGTTTTAGTGCTGAGAGAGATATCGTTGCTTGTGGGGAGAGCTGTGTTCCAGAGACTGGCTTCGTTCAATGGAGTTTGAAGAGAAAAAATGAATGTGAGATACTAGGTGTCTGTAGTTTTGTGTGAGATCAGATGTGCGTGGAGGGAACTCGAGTGTAGTGTTTTTCAAAGTAGAAGGTGTGGAACTCTCGCGGTCTCTGGTTTGAAGAACGTGAAGAGTGTGGTGACGTAGCTGCGAGCGAAGAGAGGCGACGATTATGTGTTCAATCTGAGTAGAGAGGAGGGGTATGAAGAGTAGTCATGTGAGGGCGAGCAGGGTAGTGGTGCAGTGTGAGCAGTAACAGCGGTGTCCGTTTGTGATCTGATGTGAGCAAAGCGGGAGGATCTGGTGTCATGTGTTCGTGTTCGAGCCTTTGACTTTTTTCAAAAGAGTGGGTTGATCGATAGGTGTCATCGTTGGCTAGAGTAGGGAGTGGGTGTGGGGCTGTGTAGGGGGGTGTGTTTTGTGTGGCCGGGTCTGGTGTGTTTGTGGGGGGTGTGTGGTGTGGATGTGATGGGGGGAGGAGGCATTCTAAGGAAGGTGAGGAGAGGAGTAGGTTGGCGAGGAGTGTAGTAGGCCGAGGGTTTTGAGTAGGCAGAGTTGGTTCTTGGTGGGTATGTAGGTTGGTGTTAGAGTTGGTAGGTAAGAGTTGGTGGTGTGTGGTGTATGCAGTCGATGAGATCAGATTCGAGGGTAGAATGTGTAGGGGAGGATGGTATGTAGGTGTTGTAGTGAAGTGAGGTGTGTCTGCGTTATGGTTCCGCAGGGGCAGGTTGGGTGTGTGGGGCGAGTTGTTCCCTTGTCCATTTTGTGCTTCCGGTGGTGGGGGTTTGTGTCTCCGCGGGTGAGCTCGCTTGGTGGTGCGTGAGCTCTGACAATGAGTTCGGTTCGAGTGCTGATGGGGGCGGATCGGTGTAGGGGTAGGAGCCGTCGTAGCCGGGCCTTGGGAGTGGGATAGGTGGACATATTAGAGAGTTCGATATTAGGATGGCATGTATAGTGGGAGGAGAGGAGTGGTTGATGGGAGGCAGAAGCTAGGATTGAATGAGTGTTTGAGATGGGGGGGTTTTTGATGTCAGAGGTGGGTAAGATGATGAGTTAGGGTGATTGGGAAGAGGGAGAAAGGGTGTAGCGCGGTGGATGAGGATGAGGCGGAGTGGGTTTGTAGGGTCTGTTGGTAGTCGTGGGAGGGGCTGATATGTCCATCCGGAGTAATGTAGGGGGGCATGTGTGGGGAGAGTGTTCTGGATGTATGGTAGCGAGAGGGAAAAGGATACCGAGTATAGGTTAGTTGGGTTGCGGTGTGGCGGGTTATGCTGTAAAGACTTGGAGGGGAGGGTTTTATTGCATGGATGTGAGGTCTTAGTGTGAAGAATCAAGGCAATGCTAGTAAAGATGAGTCGTGCTGGAAGCTGTTGGGGGGTTTCATTCTGCTTGTCGAGTGAGGCGTGTTGTGGGTGGAGATGGTTGACAGTGGTATGGTCCAAGAGAGGAGATGAGTGGTGTAAAGTAGAGTGGTGCGCAGGGAGATGGAACGAGGTGTCAAAGGTAGAGAGGAGTCGGTGTGGGTGAGGTGTATAGGTCGGGCGGCAGGATGTACTGTGAAGAGGTGAGCCGGTCTCTCTAGGAGAAAGGAGCTTGGTGCAGGTGGCATCTGAAGTTGTATTGAATGAACCTCTTCGTGTAAGGTGAAGTGGGGCTTGGAGGGTGATAAATGAAAGGTATTGAGTTATAGTGCTGTTTGGGAATATGTCGGGTAACTGTGACGTACGTATGATTGTGAGAGTTGCGAATAGTGATGCTGCATAGTAGTAGAGTGGTAGAGGGGGAGAGAGAGAGAGATGTATGAATACCACTTTTTCTGGGGAGAGATGGAAGGGGGAGTCCCCGGGTGTGCCGTTTGTGATTGGCCACTGCTTTTTTGAGGGCTCGCTGCGGTGTTGATCGGTGGCTGAGAAGCTTCTCGGTGGTTGTGCGAGATTGACTGGAGGGTGCTGTTGGGTGTAGGACCGCGATCTTAGAGTAGGAGCATAAGGTGAGTAGCATGGTGTTGTTAGTTCTTTTGTGTTGCTGTGGGTTGATCCTATTGTTTTCCGTCATTTGCCTGTATAGGATTGTTCGAGGGGTGAGCTGGGATGGGTTAGGCATTTAGGCTGAGTGTGTGGTATTTGTAACGGGTCTGGCCTTGTTGCCGCCTAGGCATCGGCAGTTCCAGGAGGCTAACCTGTTGTTGAGACCTTGGGATAGCTGGTTGTCCTATGTAGGGGCGGTGGATTGTTGTTCTGCGCTGGGGACGCTGTGTGTTTGGTGTCTGGCTGTTTTTTGTGGTGTGTGTTTGGTGTTGGTGTACTCTATGATTGAGGTTGTGGGCCTGTGTGTGTCGGCAGTAGGGACGCGTGTGTGTGTGGCGTTTTTGTTTAAGGGTCGTCTGTTGGTCAGAGAAGCGGGGTTAGGAATGGACAGGGATAGTTACAGACACATAGTGACTAGGAGTGTGCTGTTACAGAGGGTGAGAGAGCGAGCTATTGTTGCAATAGGAGATTGGATTATTGCGAGAGTGTGGACCGTTGATCGGCTTTGGTGGTGTCTTCGATTTGCGAGAAAGTTGGTAAAGTGTCTTTGACTTTTAAGGGTCGAATAGAAATCTTATGTGACTAGAATACTTGAATTATATGGAGAGAGCATGGTACTGGCTTGATTTTAAGGTGTTAGGGTGTTAGTTCGTTGGTTGAGTTGGCGTGTCGGTGTGTGTGTTTTGTACCTTGGTTTGTGTAGTGTTTGATCATCTGGCTAGTTTTGGCTGCGTGTTGTTGGACTACTTGGTGAAGTCTTTAGTCATTATGGTGGTGGTGTCGTGTTATGCCGTGTTTGGAGGTGTATGATAGTTTTTTTTTTTATACTAGAGTGGCGTGGTCTAGGTTGTTGTTTTCGGGTGTGGCTAGGGCGTGGTGCTAGAATAGCAGTGTTGATTTATACTGTATATCGTGGGGTGTGGTGTTGGTTTGGCGGTGTAAATAGGATATCTGATTCAATTTTGTGGATGGTGTCTTGGCAGTAGCGTTGAAGCTAGAAAATCGCTCTAGACTTGTTTTATCAGAGAGTTGATTGTTTGATATAAGGAGCGTGCTAGGGTGTAGCTATGGCTATGTTATGTCTAGCTAGCGATCTTGGTAGAGGATCTGTTTAAAAAGTCATATGTCCTTGTTTGTTGATGGTGTGTGTTGGTGTGAATGTTTCTAGTATTAAGTGGGTTGGTAAATTTGGATGTATGAAATGAGGTGGTGATAATCAATGACTCTTTTTGTGGAGGACGTAGAGCGAGTGTGGAACTGCCTTTTGGTGTTGGTGGTGTGTTGATGTGCGGATAGTGTATTGGGTAGAGGTGTTTCGTGGGTGTGAAGCTGTTGCTTGGGAGCTAGCTAGTTGTCTCCTTAGCGTTGGAAGGATCGGAAAATTAGAGCTTGTGTCTTAGCTAACGGTCTTTTGGTATAGATTTTTATATTGGATACTGATTGCGTAGTGCCTAAAACTACACAGTGCACTAGGCTAGAACTACACAATTTATCTTGTGATGTACGTAGGAGACAGCATGAATGACTATTATCTATGTAGGTAGCTAAGTCATGGATCGACTTTATTTAATGGTCGGTGTGTTTAGTTTGAGTGTTGATATTAGTTGCTACGATGCGTCTTGCTATTTTCGTATGGAGGTGGGTCGGTATTGTGTTTTATTCTGGTGGTGGATGTGTGTCGTTTTTTTTGGGGTTGAGTTGTCGTCGCTGCTGTGGGCAGGATAGCAAGTGTTGACTTTGTGCTGTGATTTAGGATGTGTGTTTGGCGGTGTTGGTTGTTTTTGGTGTGTGTTGGTAGCGACGGAAATTGACTGCATAGATTTAGCAGTTTGTATTGATCTTTGAGTACAGTGATATGACGGCTATAGGTAGCTGAGGCTAAGAAAGAATTGCTAGTAAGATTTAAGTATCAAATGAATGTGTGGTGTTGGTAGTTGGTAAACCGTTGTTAACTTTGTATTAGATGAGAGATGTGGAGATGGAATGTTTAATGAAAAGGGTTTATAGTTTGCTACCTGGGTGGTGCTCGGGACTCAAAGTGCGGAATTGCGATGCCTTGCTTGCGTCATTCCAATACCTTGCTGAAGCTTGTGACGGCGTCATCAGTTTTGCTCAGGTAGTTAATCAGGGGCTGGGTCTATATTGTCCATTTTCCAGCTCCTAATCAATATAGATGCAACATAGTGCCTAGGTTTGTTATATGCTTTTTAAATAATAGATTATTGCTTTGAATGAACACTTACGTTTTGGCAGGATGATCGGGGTACCTTGGAGAAAGGATGTATTCTTCGATAAATGGAACATTTCGTGTAAATTATTTATTCCAGGCAATATAGTTCGATAGGTTTTTGCCTAACGTGAGCGCTCTTTCTTAAGGCTTTGTATATTGGAAGTTCTAATGTGGTTATCGTATAGGAGGCAGGAACATGAGAACCTTAGCTTGTGGCGTTCCGGGGTATGGTGGTTGGTGTTGTTGTTCTCATAACACCATGGTGGCTACCCTACAGAGTGCTAGTTGATGCTACTGTTTTGTTGTGGGGTTAGGATTTCCTGGGCACTGCATAGAACTGATGTGTTTTTTAAATCAATTTATTGGGCGTTGATCGTGTAGTATATATATTTATTTTTGTGTTGTTAGGTGGTGGTTGCCGTTGTGTAATCTAAAAAATAAGAACTTTGTTTAGTGTTCTCAGCTTATTGTTAAATTTTTGTCTGAAATTGTCACTTTGAGTAGAGTTGATCGTGCCTCCCCTAATTTCGTGGGGTGATGTGAAGAGATGTTTATATGTTTATTTTGTGGCCTGTTTGCTTTGCAAGAGATAGCAAAGTAGGATATGGGGTCTTTCCACATGACCACGTTGTATGTTTGTTGTCGCTGTTTCGCCTCTGATGTATTTTCCATGTTTTCTCTCATGCGAGTGTCGTGATATTGAGCGGAGGTCTTTTCTATGTTGCTCTTTTTTGGGGTTCGATTTTTTAGATTTTGTTAATTGTAGTTGTGATACTAAACATTTTTTTTTGTTTATAGTGTTTAGGGTAACTAATTGGTTCATTCAGTTTGTAACTGGACGGTTGTTAGGCTCTTGAGAGGGTGTGTGATTCAATAGTGAGGGTTTAAAGATCATCTCTAGAACCTAAAGTTTGTAAGAAATGGAATGGATTATTAAACGTGATGTTATTTTTTTTAATTTATAATTTTAAATATAATAACTTAATATATAGAGAGAAACGACGTGATTCCCGCGCAGAGCGATTCCTATTTGGGTTATATCTTTTGACGTGGTCCAACCCGTGATAAAGAGAGGAGGGTTGGGTGGAAGTTTGGTGACATCAAAAAATATAGTGAATCGACTAGATAGTGAAGTAGTATATGGTGTAGTTCTAAACATATTTATGGGGTGTGTTTGTTTTTGAGCTTAGCACCTGGTTGCCTCTCCCACGACGGGATGTATGTTTGACTCTCCTACAGCGCCTTCGAGGAAGGACGATTGATGGATGGCTCAATTACTGCAAATTAGGTGGTGACGGAGTTTGTGGCGACATGTTAGGCAGGAGCCAATACGCTACTGTGCCTTACTTAGGAGGGGGCAATACTGCTCTAATGATCTGGTTGGATAGATTTTCTTTGTGATCAAGCGATTTAATTGGCCTGGATAAGAGGTTTAATTAATCAGAGTAAGGTTGGAGATTTGCAACTGAGTTGGGGGTTGTTTTATTTTTTCAAGTAGGACGACATTTATGGTTCGTTGGCGTGTAGCCTGTGGTTTTTTTTGTTATATATAGGTGTGTTCAACTTTTTGTCCATGTTTTAATGGTTTGTCTGCCTTTGGTTCTAGCTTGAAGCTATGTATATGTATGTAGTTCATTCAGATCGTGTGTATTATCTTAGCATTGCCATAGTGCTATGGATGGTTTGCTTTGCCTGCTATTGTTGTCACATATAGGATGAATGACACGATGGTTTGATTGGTTAAACTTCTTCTAATAATAAAAGCCCATCATTTTAAAAACGAGATTTGATGTGGTAATAACATTTTTTGGGAGTTAGTTACTCGTTAAAAGAGAAATGGTTGTTTTGGTGTGGACTTCCAAATGTTCTCTACGACCAGGCATGTCGTATAACTATGCCTTTTGAATTGCTTATGGGCCCTGACCGTGCTGCCCCTCAGAATAAAACTTACACACATTTATGGCTGGTTTTAGTTTTGTAGAGACGTTTTTTGTTGTGCTGCTACGTTACTGTGGGTGGGGGCAGTATGTGTCCCATTCCTGGGGTGTTGTTGGGTCGGGGTTATGTGGTTTTGTTTTTTTTTGGCATTTTTTCACTTTGAGCTTAGAACGATTTGTCGCTCTAAACAAGCAAATTAGGCGACAACAATAAATGGCAAAGTCTATTACTGTGTATTGCATTGGGGCTATGGAGGGGGTGGAGAACGAAGTGCTGCTGGATATGTATGGCACAGCCCCTCCAAAACGACACATATTTGGTTAGTAGAGACCCGACTGAGTATTTCTCACCCCAGTTTATATGAGACAGGTAGTCAAGTTTTTCTCTACAACCCAAAAAGTATCCCATATACAGTGTATTGCATTGCAGTGAATGGAGTGGGTGGAGTAAGGAGTCACCAGCACTCTGTATTAACCCGTTGCCCAGCTCAATAAACCAATTTAAGTTTTGTAGACTATTGAGTAATTCCAATAACATATATTTGTATTTATTAAAAGTGTATTCTTAAATATAGGGGTTCCCAAACTTTTTCACTCGTGGCCCCCCTTCCAGCATTGAGGAACAACCCGTGCACACACGCCACGTCTGTTTCTATGGGCACAAGCACTGTTCATAACACAAACTCTTCCACCCCTCTTGTTGGTGAGAGCATTTTGTAGCGTTTAAAGCTTCTTTCCTGCAATTCTACACAATTGTCATGGGTGCAAAGACAATTTAGCAGTTTTAGAGCAATTTATTTTTGCATTTCCATATAGTTTGCATAATCTAATGTGTATTCATGTGATATTTGAGTGCAAAAAAAATTACAACAAAATCTATGGGCTAATTCAACATTTTTTTAAAATTGA
>NC_036838.1:19650925-19655080 GCF_002910315.2 Salvelinus sp. IW2-2015
ATTACTTTAGCTGACATGGGCTAGTTGATCAGGACATTTCTGACAAGTTATAAATAGCTCTCTAAGGTATGCAATGACAAACATGACAAGAGGAACTGATGATGCATATATTTGCRTTGTTTGCTCTATAACCCATTAWTTCATACACCACTGTGATATACAATAAGGCAGTGACAGCAAATAGACAACAGTCACACAGTGGCGGAATAAATTCAAGTACACATACATTTGTTTCATCACAAAACCAGAGAGGAACATCTGTCCTGTGAAGTCCACAAAGCAAATGTTGCAGTAAACATACAGTTATATGCAGCATGGTCAAGCAAGTTAATGTTTTCAACAGTTTACTAAACAACGACTGATTTAGAACCACGGAGCTACCGCAAGTCAGCACAAAGACAACGGGAGCACTGCCGCGGCTATTCCAGCTCCATTTCAACTTAAATCCATTTAAACRTCATCAAATCAACAAAGCTATATATGCTTAGTTTAATACATTGAAAACAAACTTAAAGATACCAAAAACAATTTAGTCCAATCAATGTTGCTAAATATCATGTGGTTGTCCATGGTACTTATTTCTTGCGTGCGCGCGCATGCAAGTAAAAAACACATTTTGGGGACTACTTGTAGACTAGTTGAACGCCAATGCCGTCCTCCTCTCTTTCCTGTTGGCAAAACGGTCTATGGCTCCATACGCTTTTCGTTTTTGTTTTCATAGGCTACCTATCAAAAATGCTTGCTAGCCTAACTTCCTCGCATGGGGGAAAAAAAGCTTAGTTAGCTAGCTAGTTAACGTGAGCCTACTAGGCTACATRTTGAACTTTAATCGTCTCAKGCCAGTGGCACAATATATTAATTTATGGTTAGATCAGAATCGCCGTCATAAACATTGSCCTGTACAGAGAATTAAGTCAAAAYAACAAGTCCAAATCCCCATCTCCATCCATGGTTTAGGAAAATCCYGATTTAACAAGCTAGCTACTGCAAGACATCACCACAAGCGAACCAGAAACAGACACGTTTTTCTKACAATTATGACATATTTCTCRGGATGYCATTTAATTGGTGTGAAGCCAAATCCAAACTGGCCTCCCTTGGGGGACATTTTGCTGCACTAGGACAACCCACAGTTGAGCTCAGTTCAACGCTGATTGGATATTTATTTTATAATTGTTTTATCAAGGCCAAATGCTTGCTGGCATCAATCAATCAAACGCTACAGCAGCAATATGTCATACTCTTTTGTTCCAGACAGTATCAGATAMATGGGCTACACATACTGAGTCAGAGGGGCGCTGTTTCCCTCACTCAGATGATTTCTAAAGTGAGATTCAGCCACTTGCGAATTGATGGAAAATTATGAAAACACAGAGAGACGAAAGATAAATTATTTTATAATTGTTATTTTTTTTATTGGTCAAACCTGGGTTCCCTTGGCATCCATGAATACACACCATTGACTGCACTAGAGTGCAAAAATAAGATATTCCCAAAGTTTAGCATGTCTTGCAGGGGGACTTTTATTTTGAAACAGTCCGCGATCGTGTTGGCAGCATAATATCCTGCTGCTAGGAGAACTGTAATCATCTGTTTAGCTAGCKTGAGTCGTACAGAGGTGAGTTTCTCAAAATAAGGCACTTGTTTTTAAACGTTGACGTTATTTCCCCCCATTCTACTTGTAGCGTTTCACCTGTCCCCAATGGGGTTCAATAAGACGTACATCAGTATCGGGTATGCCTCTTTTGGCATGCTTATGGGATTCTCAGCGTTTCTCGTGTGGAACATCGCGTACAACCAACCATGGACAGCTGCAATGGGAGGATTATCAGGTAAAGACAAGTATTAGCAAGAATGTAAATAATTATTTATTTTGTGGACAATATGTAACAGTATACACTGCAGTATTTTAAGGATTTACCTGTCCATTGGACTCGCATGAGCTGGACATTGCCACAGTAGGCTACCCATCTCTTACAGTACTGTTACACGATTTTAGAGTGACAAATTGTAAGAAGCCCACACTTTAATTTGCCTTTTCAAATTTCTAAACGTTCTACCTAAAGTCCTWAACGTTTTACCCCAGGCATTCTAGAAAAGTTGGACTGTTCAACTTCAAAGAATAGCGACATGGCTATACACCACGCTGGCTCCATGATCTCTATAACGGTAGCTAACGTTACAACTTTGGCAAAAGTTATAGTAACATTACATAGGTCTTATACCATGAATATCTAGGATAACTTTATTACCCAGTAAAAAAATAAATAGGTGTATATCCAGCACTGTCTACTTTCGTCTTTCCAAAGCATTTTCAGCTTTATGCATTTTATATTACCAGCTTGGTTAACCTGGAATTCTGGATTTTCCTAATGCTTAAACCACACTGGCCAAAAAACAGTCTGGTGTCAACTCAAACTGTGTGTTATTTCTGCGTACGCTGCTTAATGGGACTGAAAGCTTTTGATACTGTAATGACCTGACTAGATCATAAAGGAACAATTGTCCAGACAAGAGGGTTGAGTTTACGAATTGACGGTTTATTAACCCAACTTTACACAGGCTACTGTTTGGACGTAGCCCACGCCAAATAAACAAAAGATACCCCACAAGCCAACCGTGACCTTCTCTTGTGAAGCCCAGACGTAAGAGAGAGAACAATGGCTAAACCTGGTCTTAACTTCCAATGCTCCATCCCCCTGCCCAACCCCATCTCACCGCCACTCAACAACCACCAGGATGCCCGGCATCAGAACATTCCAGGCATCCCGTGATTGCCAGATAGCAGGTTGATTGGCATGTCGGACCCAGCGAACCCTGGTTAGTACAACACAACCCACTAATAGCTACCACATAACACACCGCTGTCTGTGCGGGTCGCTCACAGCCCCCCCCCCACCACAAAGTGCCTCGTCCCTGAGGGAACAAACCAGTCTCTGAAGCGACTCGGAGGTCCCTTTGCCTGCGTGACCGTGATGGTCGCGGAGTGTCCAGATGTGAAACAGGGGGCTCCATCCGTGGCAGGGGCTGCCCCTCTGAGACCCAGGGGATGAAGGAAGGGATATGGGGGACAAGGAAGCGGGAACAGGGAATACAGTCCGTGGCTCCGGGGAACCACGCAGTACACGGGAGGAGACTGGGGGAGTGGGCTGTCTGGAGCCTTGTCTGCGGCACCTGGGGGTGGGTGCCTGGAGAATGTTATTGCCAGAGAGGGCAATTGTGGGGGCCCTCTGTATGGGGCTAACCTGTCCCGGTGCATTGCCACCTTTCTCCCCCTGGGAGGAAGCTGCACCCGGTAAACAACCTCCCCTACCCTCTCCAGGACGCTGCAGGGTCCCACCCAGTGACTGTCCAACTTGAGGCATCTGCCTTTTTCCTTAAGGGGCTGTAGACCCAGACCCAGCTCCCCAGCCACAAAGTGCCTTCCCGGGTGTGCACGTCATAGTTCCTTTTCTGCTCACACCTGCATTCAACAGCTGCCTCTCTGGCGAAGGTGTGGGCTGTCTCCGGGCATACTCCGGCCCCGGGGAACATGAGGGCTATCCAGGGGCCGACCAACGCCATCTCCGCAGGGGTGCTGATTTCTCTCCCCAGCATGAGGAGGGCAGGCGTGCAGGAGGTGGAGTCTTGGCCGGCGGAGCGGCATGCCATGAGGACCATAGGCAGGTGCTTGTCCCAGTCACGCTGGTGTTTGGCAGAGACGATGGCCAGCTGCTGTCCAAGCGTTTTGTTGAAGCGCTCCACAAGGCCATCACTTTGAGGATGGAGAGGAGTAGTACGGGTCTTGTGCATACCCAGCCTCTCACACATGGTGGCGAACACACGGACTCAAGTTTCTGCCTTGGTCGCTGTGGATGGACTCCGCAGCTCCAAAACTGCTGAACATCCCCGCTGTCAGGGCATCAACGATGGTCTCTGCCTCCTGGTCAGGCAGATCATAGGCCTCGGGCCATTTTATGAAATAGTCCATGGCCGTGAGCACCCAGCGGTTTCCACTGTCTGTGGTGGGGAATGGTACAACTACATCCACTCCACCCTCTCCATGGGAGCCCCCACTGGAAACTGTTGGAGCTGAGCATGACAGCGGCCTGGGGCCCCTTTCTCGTTGTGCAGTTGTCATAGCGGCGGCAAAAGTCTTCCACATCCCTCTTGTGC
>NC_036838.1:19656452-19688035 GCF_002910315.2 Salvelinus sp. IW2-2015
GAAGTACGCCACCACTCTTCTCCCCTCTGGCCCACCTGGGCCAGCACCCACCCCATGCCCAGCATTGCCTCGCGATGTATCCAGGATAAAGGCAAGGTGAGGTCAGGGGGGGCGAGCAGCCTCACACTCCACTGTCCAAGTGAAAGCCTTGTCCTTCGGGAGCAGCGATGCTTGACAAACCTCCTGTAGTACGAGGCTAGGCCCAGGAAGCTCTTGAGTCTCTGCTGCTTTAACTGTTGGAGTAAAGGGTTTGTTGGGTTGAGTGAATGTGACATTAGGGGGGGGCCATGGTGACTGCCGGTCCTCCCTGGAAGCTCAGTGTGCCCCCATTTAGGTCTAACTGGCAGCCTGTGCTCCTAAGAAAGTCCAACCCCAGTATACAAGGGTCCTGCACAGACCTGCCCCCTATTGTTAGAGGCATTATTCCCTTCCCTTTCATGGGTGTCAGCTCACCTGTGACTGTGCGGAGCTGAGTCCAACCTGGCACAATATCTTGCCTCACCAGGGTTACTGTGGACCCAGTGTCCAGCAGGGCAGAGCAGGGCACCCCCTCCACAGGGACATGACAAAAGTCCCCAACACAGGTCCGGCCCACCACAACAACAGGCTCCATCAGCTTGCCCTCGTCTGCTTCTGGGGGAAGTGGAGCCTTGCTTCCCCGTCTGTGCCGGTGGACTCCTCCTGAAGAAGATGGTGGTTGGGATAGAAAGCCAGGGATCCGCACTGCCCGGTCTATGCGGACCCCGAGCCGTTTCCCTGAGCTCTGGTGGACATGGGGCAATCTCGGCGCAGATGGCCTGGCTGGCCACAACCCCAGTAGACCCTGGGACCAGGGCGTGTGTTTCGTGCCGCCTGTATCGACACAGCACAAATGAGTTCTGTCATTTCAGCCACCCATGCAGGCTTTTCCGGCCCCCGGGCTGCTCTGCCCCCCAGCTCGCACAGAGGGTCTGTCTCCCTGCACCCCCACCAAAGCTCCAGCTGATACCCCAGCCCACACCAGCTCCCTCTCCAAAGCCATCTCCAAGTCTATCTGCAATGACTCAGGATGAGCCAGCTGGGTCTGTATGCGCAGCTCCGTAGGAGAGAGCGCCTGTATGAACTGGTCCCGTGCTAGCTCGCTCTGCACGGAGGGGGGCATGTGAGCATATGCCCGCCGAGAGATGCTCTCAATGTCATTACGCTAGCACCCGGGAGGCTCTCCAGGCTGCCTGCGTCTATTACTCAGTTCAGAGCGCAGTAGCCCGGGCTGTACACACTGTCCATAGCGCCTCCTCAGTGCTCCCACTAAAGACCATAATCACGTCTGTCCTCGGGGCTAATCAATATCAAACAGGCCAGAGCTTCATCCGTGAGGCATAAAGCCAACTGCAGTGCCCTATCTTCATTCGACCACCCCTAAAATGAGCAAACAGTTCAAAACTGAGCATGATAAGCTTCCCAATCCGCCTTACCGGAATACTTCGGGGTCTTAACAGATACGGACACAGCCGGGAACTGGGCGCCGCCATGTTTGTTTACATCCTGAGCCCCAGATTCCTCGTCCCGCCGCGTCGACGTTACCCCTTCGGTCGCCCACTAGAATCCGCGCGAAGCACAGTCGACGAAGGACTCATGCCCGCTTCAGCCGCCATCACTCTAACGTCCTCCCTCAAGCGGCCTCTGGGCTCCGACGCCCTGGCGATCTCCTCAGCCAGATCCTCCGACGTCCATGCACACGCACCCCTTGGCCATAATTGTCCCCTACCTCCACCTTCACTTTCGGATTTCCTCGAAGCATTTTCAAACCCCGTTCTCACCTACGGTAGCTAGCCACAGAAGTCAGCTAGCTAGCTGGCTAACTTTTATCAACGTTTTTACTTCTGACACCAATGTAATGACCTGACTAGATCATAAGGAACAATTGTCCAGACAGAGGGTTGAGTTTACGAAGTGACGGTTATTAACACAACTTTACACAGGCTACTGTTTGGCCATAGCCCACGCCAAATAAACGAAAGATACCCCACAAGCCAACCGTGACCTTCTCTTGTGAAGCCCAGACGTAAGAGAGAGAACAATGGCTAAACCTACCACACGCGCTGTCTGTGCGGGTCGCTACAATACGTTTCCTCTGATTAATTTAGCACGCTTGTCCTGGTACTCATCCCATTTGAAGTTCTCAGCATCACCATTACAATTTTCTGGCCTAGAGCGGAAGCCTGAACCTACCATAAAGTAATACTTGTCTTGCGCATTGAACATAATCTACTCTACGCCTAGTTAACAACCATGTAAAAAATAAAAATAATAAAAAGTTACTTTAGAACGTTACTGAATTGCTTAGGCCTAGTATTTGCATGAAGTGACTTTTTAAAGTATTATTTATGTGTTACATAATGGCCCACTAGGTCTGGGGTTCCCAAACTTTTTCATGCAGGCCCACCTTCCASTATTGGGGAACACATTTTTGTCATGGGGTGCAGATCATTTTTAGCTGACATGGGCTAGTTGATCTGGACATTTCTGACAAGTTATAAATATCTYTCTAAGGTATGCAATAACTGATGATGCACTACCTAATTTCCTAATTGCGCCTTGTGCTTTCTACTRTTACAACTTTCAAGAGTAAATTGAAAGCTGGACTGAGTTCCTTCAAAAAAAGGAACCTCGCGCCCTGCRCATTTTGTCAACCACTGCACTAGGTAACAAGTGGTGCATTTATGGCTGTGAACTTWGTCCTCTCAGGTCAGTAAGCTGATATCTGTGTGACTTTCCTCTCATCTCTCTGCTGTAGGCCTATTGGCAAACAGAACAGTAGCTACATTTGCATATTTAGTATTGTCGGTCAATTTCACTGACARTGCATGTCTTGCTATTTTTTTAACATGAATGAGAATTCCTTTTTATAAAGTGCACTGTCACTGATGTTCTTATTGAGGCCAAATCCATATCTTTCTTGTGGAGTTGTGATAACAGCATGTGGTTCTCTCTGTGCCAATACAGAGAGATTCAATAAGGGTGCAATTCTTGCTAGGGTTTTTGGTGGCATGTGCTTGGTTGGTCATATGATTCTAGAGACCATGAGATGGCGAAATGAGTGGGGTCAGCATGGCAGATTGACACAGCCGAATAAAGCCTATTCCCTCGAGAAATGACTCATGAGGGTCAATTGAACTTACTAGCTTGGCTGCRTCCYGWTTCTCTACACTTYCCCAAAAAACTCCCRTCATGAATTTAAAAGCATTGGATTGATTTAGCCCTAAGCATTGGCTAGAGGGAATTTCAACCGTTGTTAGAKCCACGACAGGATGTGTGCAAGTGCACACTTCAATAGAAGGGTGGGAAACTGTGGCTCAGCTCCACTCACTATCTSACCATGCTTGAAAGGAAGCAAGTCTGGTACTTTCCAACCTCAAACACTGTTTTAACAACCAACCCTGAAGAAAAAAACTAAAGTTTAYGTAGGCTACTTGCTCATTAGTTCTGGGCCCATATTCAAAATGAGCGTCGGAGTAGGTGATGATTTAGGATCTTTGTCCATACGGCCCTTGACATTGACACTTTGTCCTATCTAGCATGGCCGACTAGGGAAGACCATTTTAGCCTAATWTTGTGTAAGATGCAGTGGATTCATGAAGTATAGTGCTATACRCTAGTGCTATGTCCAGACCCAAATGTGGTGTGTGGTTATGAAACAGTAGAAGAAGAACATGGAGGAGTGAGTGACAGAACAGTGTGATTTGAGACAATGACACAGCAAAATATTACATTGTTCACCCCTAAAATGTACATGACATTTTAGTCATTTAGCAGACGCTCTTATCCAGAGCGAYTTACAGTAGTGAGTTCATACATTTTCATACTTTTTTYCCCGTACTGGTCCCCCGTGGGAATCGAACCCACAACCCTGGCACTGCAAGAGCCATGCTCTACCAACTGAGCCACACACTGACATAGTCCACACCAACAAGACCTAAAGCTCAAGATTGTAGTTAGACAAGCAAAGGCATCTCTTGACTTGAGAGAACCCCTCATCCACCCAATGCTTTTTCAAATACAGTTCAATCCTATGCTTTGCAAATACCTGCGATAGTTACACGTGCTTGTCTCGTGTCAGTAATTGACTTAGTGTAGGGATTGTGGACGGCCAGCCCCTGACTGTGAATGTGTGTGCTTGTGTCTTTCTCCCTCAGGTGTGCTGGCGCTCTGGGCCCTCATCACCCACATCATGTACCTGCAGGACTACTGGCGCACCTGGCTGAAGGGCCTCAAATTCTTTCTCTTCATCGGAGTCGTCTTCTCCCTGCTGGCCGTGGTGGCTTTCATCACCTTCCTCTCCCTTGCCATTACCAACAAAGAGTGTGAGTTTCACACACGCCTCCCCCTTCTCTCATTCATTCATTCATTCACTCCTCCTTTCATCCTAATTTGCTTCTCCTCCTCTCCCCTTCACTTGCTCTGTTCATTYGCAAATGGTTACGTCTCTCCCCCATTTGCTTCCCTTCCCTTCCTCTGTTTCATCCATTGTACTTTTTCTTGTTGTGCATTAGGATGTATTTAGTCATTTTTAGTATTGCATGTCTTAATCCCTTTGGGCACGTCCACATGATGAAATCTATTTCCACACAAAATGACTGCTTGCCAGAGTTTGTTTGCTCTGGCATCACATGACTCCATGGGGTTAGTCAATGTGAGATCCTTACCCTTGTGTATGCTATGAGCCTGAAGCTTTGGTCCCTTTTCCTACAGGAACCTTCATTGAGAAGCACCTGACTCAATGAATTGTGTAACAGTGTGCCAACCATGGCTTTTTCTCTGAGTCTGCAAGTCTCTAATGTCTGTCGTATCTCTGTGGTTCCCAGCCATGACTGACCCGAGGAGCCTGTTTCTTTCGGCCGTGTGGAGCTTCATGACTCTAAAGTGGTCCTTCCTGCTGGCCCTCTATTCCCACCGCTACCGCAAGGAGTTTGCMGACGTCAGCATCCTCAGTGACTTTTGATGAGGGCCCTTGAACAGCCCCCCCCACCCAATGGAGGTCTATGGAAGACTAATTAGCAGGGCTACTAACCTGAGGGTGCTAACTAGGGGAGAAGGGAGGGAGTGAAGATTTGAGGGGTTGGTGAAGCCAAGTAGTCATGACGAGGACGAGTGATGGAATGAGGGTTGATCTGAAAGGCGTGGGGGTAGCTGCAAACACACCAGATGTCTTCCACCAATCGCTTGCTTATACATCCACGAGGGGGAGTGAACGAGTACACACTTTGGGGAGAAGGGTAGTGAATCGGAACGCAACCTGCGTGTTGTCTGTGTTAATGGGAGATTTAGTACCTGGACCTCCGTCCATGCCCGCACCTTCACGGTTAGATCAGCCCCCCCCCTTCCCCCTCTTTCTGTATCTGTAAACAGGGTATGCTCAACCCCTGCTAGGCCAGTCTATCCACAAGTTCATCCCTATGTAATGCCCTTTATGGATTTGACTGTTCCTGTGCGTGTGTATGTGACACTGTCTGTGTTCCTCTTGTATGTCTTCAACACATGTTTTTAGAGTCAATATCTCCCTTTTTATGAGAATTGAATCTTCTTTTTGATGACTTTGTAGGTATTCCTTGTTAATTGTGTACATCACGTGTTAGTCATTCCACGGAGGGCCTAGTGTCAGCGGGTTTTCGTTCCTCCCTTGTATTTGATTGATGAAGGTCACTAATTAGTAAAAAAAACTCCTTTCACCTGGTTGCCTCTGTTTTTAATTGAAAGGAAAACCCCAAAACCTGCAGACACTAGGCCATTYGTGGAATGAGTTTAATAACAACCCTGCTGTACATCTTCCTGTGCTTATATACCTAGGAACATATTTTTAACAAGATATGTAATTGATGTGGTTATGATAGAGAATTCATTTCCATTCTCTTGCCACAAGGGGGAGTCAGTCGATCAAATGTTGCGGCTGTTGGTAAAACATCCCACTCATTTAGAAAACAGAGCAAAGTTTATCTGCACACATCATATAATACATACATTATACACAACAAAAGGACACGTCACAGGCCTTTTTGGGGTTAATCTTAGTTGTCTTCTTTTTTTAGGATGACTGTTTTGATCTGTGTTATCCATGTGTGAACTTTTAGTCCACAGAAACCTGCTGTCACCTGGAGTCGGTGTGTATGTGATGAAGCAACTACCTTTAGAGTATAATGTCTCCACACTATTTATTATGATAGTTATAATGCTTTGGAAATGAGACTTGTATAAAGTCTTATAGCGTTATACCTGTCGGTGTTCGACACTTTCAAAACATCCCCACAAAATAGTTTTTCAAAAAGATCATATGAAGGAGGATTGCACCACCATCACAGAATGTTCGAACAACTGCTTTTTTCCCCACAACAGTTGCCAACGRAAACCCAACTGCCTCGTCTTATTTGAATGGAGAACGTTCAAACGAGGGAGTTCCTTTAGTGGAATTTGTGTCGTTGCTGTGCCTTCGCTTTAGCTCGCAAACCTTATCGRTCGTCATACTGCTGCTTCTGGAGATTAATTTGATTGTGCTCTACCTCTTTTTCCCTTTACGTCTGTCYGCTTCTCTGTGTGCTGCCACATGTATCATATTGTGATATAAAGAAACACGACATTGTGTATATCCACTTGCGTGTATGTAGGAATGTATGTCTGTCGCACAGGTATGTCTGTGCGAGAGCCATGTTTAATAAAATCAAATTTTATGACAGCCGTGTGCATTACACTGGTGGTGTAGTACATCTCGTACAAATTCCTACGCAACAGTTGTAACTTTGTGTTGTACGTYGTTTGTACAACCCGGCGTCTGTACTAGGCCTTGGGCATAGTGGCCATAGACTAATTAGATTTTTATAGTTCTTTTGAATTTGTTTTACTAGTAGACATAATGCTTTGGTGGAAAGGCTTAGCTTAACTACATTGTGGAGGAGGAAGTGATTGCAATGTTGCTGTGGTGCACCCAGGGAAGGGGTTGAATTGAAGGGGGGGAAAGAGGAATTGGGTTCTATTACCTTAATGTTTGTACATGACATTAAGGGTATGGACACCTGTTCGTCGAACATCTCATTCCAAAATCATGGGCATTTAATATTTTGCTGCTATAAYACCYTCCACTCTTCTGGGAAGGCTTTCCACCTCGATGTTGGAACATTGCTGCAGGGACTTGCTTCCATTCAGCCACGAGCATTAGGGAGGCCGGGCACTGATGTTGGCYGATTTAGGCCTGGCTTGCAGTCAGCGTTCCAATTCATCCCAAAGGTGTTTGACGGGGTTGAGGTCAGGGCTCTGTGCAGGCCAGTCAAGTTCTTCCACACCGATCTCGACAAACAAAGTTGGAAGCACAGAATCATCTAGAATATCATTGTATGCTTTAGCATTAAGATTTCCCTTCACTGGAACTAAGGGGCCTAACCCGAACCATGAAAAACAGCCCCAGACAATTTTCCCTCCTCCACCAAACTTTACAGTTGGCACTATGCATTCGGACAGTTAACGATCTCCTATCATCCGCCAAACCCAGATTTGTTTGTTGGACTGCCAGATGGTGAAGTGTGATTCATCACTCCAGAGAATGCGTTTCCAGTTCTCCAGAGTCCAATGGCGGCGAGCTTTACACCACTCCAGCCGACGCTTGGCATTGCGCATGGTGATGTTAGGCTGCTCGGCMATGGAAACCCATTTCATTACGCTGTCGACGAACAGTTATTGTGCTGATGTTGCTTCCARWGGCAGTTTGGAACTCGGTAGTGAGTGTTGCAACCGAGSACAGATGATTTTTATGCGCTTCAGCACTTGGCGGTCCCGTTCTGTGAGCTTGTGTGGCCTACCACTTCACTTCGCGGCTGAGCCCTTGTTGCTCCTAGATGTTTCCACTTCACAATAACAGAGCTTACAGTTGAGTGGGGCAGCTCTATCAGGGCAGAAATCTGACAAACTTACTTGTTGGAAAGATGGCATCCTATGACGGTGCCACGTTTTTAAAGTCACCGAGCACTTCAGTAAGGCCATTCTACTGCCAATGATAGCCTATGGAGATTGCATGGCTCTGTGCTAAACTTTATACACCTGTCAGCAACGGGTGTGGCTGAAATAGCCAAATCCACTTATTTGAAGGGGTGTCCACATTCCTTTGTATATTTAGTGTAAATCAGATGCATTATAGGACTTCTCATGGACAAACCTTATTAAATGACATTATAAAGGCTAATACATGGTTATAGCAAGTTATAAAGCATTATACCTGCAATATGTCATATACCTGCAGGCTGTTACTCAGTGCTAAAGTAAAAGTAAAGTGTCACTCATATTATGGTCTAATAAAAATGTATTTAATTCTGGCACACACAAATCACAAATTTTGCACCTGTGTGTATTTTGGTGGTTGTGGTATAGTTACCATGGGAATGTTTCTCAGATGGATTCTATGAGAGGACGAGGGTTAGAGTGTCTGGGGAGCCCAGTGTGTTTTTTTGAGGGAAGGAAACATTGTTGTTTTTATTTAGCCAGGTCAGCCGTGTAGAAACAGACCTCGGCATTAGAGTGGGATTTACACTGAGAAGGAGGCAGCCATTTTCCAACTCACTCAGCCCACATTATAAAGGAAACACCCTATAGCACTGCAGGCAACAGTAAACGCTCGGGCAATAACCTGCGCTTTGAAGTTAGGCAATTATTCAAATCCATCCACATTTTTATTTTGCCCACTCAAAGGGGAGGTGGGAGGATGCAAGGAGTTTTAGTGTATGATTTGGTTTAGACATGTGTATGATAAAAGGGACTTTGAAGTTCATATGAAAAATATGTAAATGACATGTTGGTTACTTCTGTTGAGGTGATTGACGCAACAGATGCAAACGCTGATAGATTGCCAATAGCTTTTTTAATATAGTTTTTTTTTTTAAACATGAGATTACCATAATAGGAAAGCAGTGTGAGTGAAGCTAGCACAGAGCTCTACCAATTATTTAATGAAGTATCTTCAACTTTGATCCTTTATAAGAGACCATTTTGCTGCCCTCATCCTACTTCCCTCATTCTACTCTTTTGTTTTAACAGCATTCTTGTTGGTACTTATGTATTTATTGCATTACATTGGTTTGTTTGCAAGCCCTCAGAGTCACGTTGTATAAAGGTAATTGCAATGTTGTGGTTAAGTAGCCATAGCAACATTTAAAAAAAAAAAAAATAATAATAATAATAATCTTGCTTGTTATAACATTTTACATTAAGACACTGAAAAACAATCCTCATTACTTTCCATTGAACAAGTTGTAGGGGTTGGACCAAAAGCCCGTCCTATTAAGTTTATACTGTAGGCAGTAAAATGTGTGTGTCTTTGTGTGGTATGTAAAGGGGAGGAGGGGGACTCCTTTCCAGCAAAATCAAGGAAGGAAGTCATCTAAGACTTAACTGGCAGAAATAATGAAATTGAAAAAAGAAGAGGAAACTTGAAAAAATGCAGGAATATTTCAAATTTCCTGTTGGGGAAAAAATAACCAAAGGTAAAAGTTAAACCTTTGCGTATCTTTTCACACTACGCATCTTAATCAAATGTATTAAAATCATTTTTAATAATCAGATTTTTTGATATTTTTTGATTTTATATATTCAAATTATATATTCATTTTGTCAGACATACTTGATATATATTGGTAAATGCCAAACAGCAATTGCACCTAAAATATTGATGCGCCGCATATGACCTATGCATAAAGTTAAGTGATTAACTCTTCGTTATAGTACAGTTCAGATGGGACAGTCACAGTAGGCTTTACCTGTTCACCTTTTCTTGTTCTTACAACTTCATCATACGGTAACATGTATATAGGAGGTCGAATAACATTTATAAGGCCATATCCACATGATACCATAGGTACAGTATATACTGCCTTCTATATAAGGTGAACACATTTGGAAGTTTATCTGTATTTAAAGTAGGCCTGACATCTGTGTGACATCGATATCCATTGTTGCACTTTGCATACAGGAAAAAATGGCTATTAGGAAAATACCCATTCAGCCTCAAACATACTTTGGTTCATGAGTATTTATAAAAAAGAAAGTATTACAACAAAAAAATACGTGAATGAAAAGCGAACATCTTGATTTAGTAGAGAACCAGATGGCTGCTTTGACATTAAAAAGGCGCTTTGGCATTTTGGAGAAGGCAGTTTCGGAATGATTTCCGAGGAACTTCCGCAAAACGCAGTACAAAGCCCACAGATATTTAAGCAATATCCATTGCAATTTACTGTTTTATTTACAAACTGAAACATATGTCTCTGGACCTTTGGCTTCTTTTCCCTTTTCCCCACTCTCTTTCTTCTTCCTCTCTTTTACTGCTAAACCCTCTCTCTCCTCTCTCTCTCTCTCTCTCTCTCTCTCTCTCTCTCTCCCCCCCTTTCTTTATAAGTAACATCAGGTGATTAACCCCTTCACTTGGCAGCAGTACAGTAGGATGGCCGACCTTCAGGTTCAATCAATGTTTGCCTCTCCGACTCTTTTGTTTTCTGTGTTGCTTCGCCCGTGGACCACAGAACCTTGCATCTGAAACATTTTAGGAGACACATTTTTGCCGTTTTGAACACAAAGGGATATGCCATGGCAGGGGCAGGCGTTTGAAGTGGCTTCATAGGGAGAACCAGTACCAGAAAATGTAGCCGAACATAACTTTCGTAAGGTAATCTAATCTAATGGAAAAGGGGCTTTGATTTAACTTTAAAGTATTGCGCTTTGAAGCTAGCTACAGAGTTACGTTGATATTTCTAATGCAATTGCTCTGTTCTACGAACGGTGATACACAGGGCCTGGTCAGAGACATCTTCTGGGTTCACTCTAATGCGTTTGATGTGTTCGGATTGAAATGAATTCTCCTCATGCCCAGTTGGTGCAGTGTGATCCACCCACTCACTCATCGATGCATTCCGACTCCTTGAGGGGTAGCAATAGATCACTATCCAATCACTCCCTCCACTGTAATGTCTGTGATCTAAGGTTACCTCAGTTGGATGCACCATCCAGAGACATTCCCATCTATCTGATGATGGGACATTTCTTAGAAGGGCCCAGCACTGGTTTTGTCACACCGTTAAGATAGAAACCTGCGTAAACCTTGTTCTAAATCTAGATTTTCTGCATATTAATACCAATGGGCAATGCTAGCTGGCTTAATGTGCTGTACGTCAAGTAGTGATAGGGCACTTGTTCAGTCTACGGTCATTTTGTGACAAGTGTGAAAGGAGTTAGCAATGCTAATCTAGCTAAGGCTAGCTTCCACTACATAGTTCTGCTTGGCTGTGATTTGGAGTGAGCTATGCTCACCTAGCCTAGCCTAACGTGCTCTATATAGTTCTGCTTGGCTGTGAACTCCGCCGGGACTGTTTGTAATGTGCCATGGATGGACCCTGGGACTTAAACACTGTAATCAGAGCCAGCGCAGGATATTGGCTAAATTACACATGAAAGCAGGGACATTTAAGGGAAGCTTAAGTGCTAAATATTATTATAAATTATAGCCTAATATAGGGAGATAAGTCTCAGGCAAACTGGAATAACACAGGTTAGCACGCAGAAGTGGAGAAAAACCCCCGCTGCCTCAACAGAAAAATACTTTCCGGTGCTGCCTTGCTCTGTCCACACACACACACACACACGTGGCACAGCGACAAACTGTGTGTGTGTGTGTGTGTGTTTTCAAAGGAGCAGATTTGCCATAAGAATACATTGATTTCATTTCATTAGCCATCAAAAAGAAAAGTGGAGGAAAAATCTATTTTGCTGGCTGTTGAAGTGAATAAAAGTGCCCCAGACCTACCTCTCTCCCAGCTTCAAACCCCTCAACCCCTCATCACTACTTATACTCTATATCTATATACATCACCGTTCCCCCTCTGTTCACCACCCCCATCCTTCACCGCCATGCACCCTCACTCTCCACCCACCCCCTCTAAGTCGATACCCCACAGGATGTCCTGCTCTACAGGGGGAAATGGGTCCCAGATGTCTGCTTGTGTCCCATGGGCTCCAGAGGAGGGATGGAGCAGCAGCGGTAGGAGGGATGGGTAGGGGGAATGGGGTGAGCGAACTTTTAAGGTGAGAAGTTTGGTGAAGAGTATATTCTCGGACTCATTTTCAACGGGGACTACATTACGCAATGCTTACATGTTCTGATAGAAGGTCCACATGCCATCGATCAGTTGTCTCTCCTCAGAATTTTCTAAGAACTTTACAGGAAGCCAGTTATTGAATTGACAGTATTATGGGTTTAAGAGAAAAAAAAATATTCGTTGCTCAAAAACTTCAAAAGTCCGTCCTCATTCAACATATGCATTCCTCAGTACAGTATTTCACTACTATGGATCACTTCGAACTAAACCACATGTGCCAAACTTAAAGTGGACATTACGATTGCCTGTGCTCCTCTTTGATATCGAAGCCATCTCTATATACAGTGGGGGCTGAAAATGTTTGAAAATAAATACTTCAAAATACTGAGGTGTATTGTATGCAAAAAATGAATATTATTTTATGCTAATACAATTGTTCAGATAAATTGTTTTTTTCAAAAAGGTAGGGGTCAAAATTATTGACACCCTTAAAGATTCTTAGAACTAAATAGTCAACAAACTCTACAAACTTTTTGGAGGAATTTGATTTTTGTTTTGGTTGTGTTTCGGATTATTTTGTGTCCAATAGAAATTCATTATAAATAATGTATTTTGGAGTCACTTTTATTGTAAATAGGAATATAATGTTTCTAAACACACATTAATATGGATAATCACAGATATTCCTGAATGAATTGTGAATAATGATGAGTGAGAAATTACAGAGGGTCAAAGATCATACCCCCAAGACATGCTAACCTCCCCTGTTATTTATAGATAATGGTGTGAGGTTAGCATGTCTATATTTATAATAATATTTAGAGGTGTCAATAAAAAAATGTATTACTTGTTAAACAACATCTCTTTCTCTGAGTAATTGTATTAGTATAAAATAATATAATTTCCCAATTTTTTGGAGCATACATTATAGCTCAGTATTTGAATTTTTTCTTTTTTACAGTCATTATTGCTCATCTTTATCAAGGGTGTCAATCATTTCAGACCCCACTGTATATCCTTTTGATATGGTGCAGTCTATTTGCACCTACAGGAGAGGTTCGTTATTACCCCCCGAAAATAAAAGTCAAAAGAGAAACGGGCCGGAGTGTTTAGTGAAACATTATGTAGAGACCGACAAGGAAATGAAATGTGCAACATCAATCAGCCTATGAGGACGGAGATCAAACGGCCCTCCACACTCCTGCATCTGGTTCTGTTTGGACTGGCCTTTCTTTTTTCTCTTCCCCTCCTTTCTTTTCCCTTCCTTTATTCCTCTCCCATTCTCTGTCCCTCTCTTTCTTTTCCCCTCTGTTCTGCGTGAGGGGTGCGTGTTCCATGCTGTTCCTGTTAGGCTGTCGTTCGCTCATTCTTTCCATGATGGTGGCATGGAGGCATGCTCGGCTAAGGTAAGCAACCCCGAGGTTAGCCCTGGACGGCCCAACACAACAATGGCCTACGTGTCCCTCTTCAAAAATCCACTGTCTCCACCCGGAGGTTGGAGCCAATTTACATCTAATTCCAGGGAATTGACCTGGGAATTTTGGTTGACAATGTTAAAGGGCCTGTTGTGTAAATAAGACCTGTTACAATTCCAATGTGATGTTCACTTTGGCAACAATGCATTATTAGCATGTATAAACCTTTATAATCTCTTATAATAAGGCTATGTCAGATTACATATCAACATTTCAACAGACTGAAATTGGCTGGTATATAGTCAGGATCAATATGAGATTATTATAAGACATTATAAGGGGGGTCATACATGATCATAACAAGTCTTACATTGCATTTGAACTGCACCCTAATGCATTATACCTACATGCTAAAGCACAGTGTTACCTCCACTTCACTACCTTAGCTGCTGGAATTCCTATTCTGAGTTGATTGAAGTTGAGTGGAGTTGATCCCCAGCTCTTTTCAATACCCCCAAATGAAACGTACCCTTTGCAATCACGGAGTTCACTAACCCCTCTCCAAAACCCCCTCTTGAATTCTCTATCTTTCTTTAAGTCCTGCTTATAAAACTGTCATAACACAAATATAACATCTGTCATAACCTAAAATTACAATTCATATCAATTACTAGAAGTAACTATTCATGTCTACTGATATATTTGAAATCCACGAGAAGGCATACAGAACTATGTTCATTGTCAAGATTTGAAATGGAAGTTTCTTTCTCATTCACTTGTTGAACTTTTTGCTATCAACAGCTGTAACTATAGACAATGTTACGTATTCTTTATTTCTCATCCACGGTAAGAATAACTTTTGTATTATGATATAAGACAGCTGTTCTAAGCTAATGTTACACATTTATAAGTTTGACTCTTGCAGAAATCGAGAGTAATGTTCCAGGATTTTAAATGGGAAATCCTAAGGATTGCACCTTTACTGATGTGTAACAACACTGTCATGTATGAAACAGTTGGTTTTAATGCATATTATTGTCATATTATGTAATTTTGTATTTTTTTATTTAACCTTTATTTATTAATTAGGCAAGTAAGTTAAGAACAAATTCTTATTTTCAATGACGGCCTACTGGGGAACAGTGGGTTAACTGCTTTGTTCAGGGGCAGAACGACAAATTTTTACCTTGTCAGCTTTGGGATTCAATCCAGCAACCTTTCGGTTACTGGCCCAACGCCTTAACCACTAGGCTACCTGCCACCCCCCCMCCMAAAAAAAGCAGTATACAGAAAATAGTCATCCTATTTGTTTTAGTTTCAGTAGATATAGATCCTTGACATATTGACAATTCTATGTGTGTGTGCGTGCGTTTCTACGTGCATTTGTATGAGTGTGTGTGTTGTCCCTTGTGGTGTGGCCCTGCAAGCCCAGATGTGTGTTCCCCTGGGTTACTGGTGTGGAGAGAGAACATGTGTCTACTCCACCAGAGGGCATGGATGGCATAATTAGCAGCCCTCTCACCTTAGTGGTCACAGGGTCAGAGCTTATACAGGGTCAGAGCTGGGCCATCCCAATGGCTACATCTCTCCCATATAGTGATTGCAGTGGATAAAATGGAGACACCCATTCTAGTTATTCAATTTCTATGGGATAATGATGGGAGTATTAATACAGTAGATTTACCTGTCTGTTTTGAAAAGTTCTTTAGAAATTCATATTTTGACTGATCTTAATGTACTTTTGATTTACTAGGTTGTGTGGCTTATTTTCTATTTTTATACTGAGAAAATGTTAATTCTCTGTGGCAGTATGGTATTAAGGTTTAAAGGTCACGAACAGGCAAAATCATGTTTAATGAAATTGGATAATACTTGAAGGAAACCAGATCAAAGTATGAAGACCAAAGTATGAAAAATGACTGTTGCTTCTACATTGATAAAGTTTGATCATAAAGTTACTGGTCTCCTCCCCCATGTCAAACACTTGGATTCATAATTAAGGTGACATCACCTTAACTCTCATTTGAATACACCAATGTTAACATAAAATGATCTTACCTAATTTAAATAAGTACCGCCTTGAAACCAACATCGGAGAAGGCGTGTTTGCAGAGGGGCGCGGTTTAAATAGCTAAACAGCTACTCTACTCATGCCAAAATTTGACTGTAGGGAGTCAACAAATATAATACAAATTGACCCTATTCATCTATGGCAAAGATACTTATATGTTTGAGCTTTCATCTGTGTCTGGTGTTAGATAGTTACAGGCTAGCTAGGTCTTCAGACAGCATGGAACAAAGGGGGGGGGGGGGTCTTTCAAAACTCAGACGCAGCTGTCAAGTCAACACATCCATGAGTGCTGCTATGAACCGCATCACAAGAGACATGTTAAACGGGAGATGTAGAAAACCTACATATAATTGATGCAATTTCAATGTTTTTTCRAGTTGTTTTGTGTACCACCACATTTGCTTGAGATGATTTTACTGCGAGACTGCGTCCAAGTTGCTTGACATTTCCAAGAGCTGTCAGTCGAGGCCAGCTCCCGCCCACTCAGTATTTTCACAATGACTGTTCAGGACTTTTAAAATAATAATCACAGTGTTTTTTTTTTTTTAAGCTTGTGTGAGTTGTCTTGATGAACTTTCCATTGAGGTATTTTGTAAACAGAAGCGCAAGATCACAACGTTTATGTGAAAATCCGTCTAAAGATATTGATCCACATGTTATTTTCCCCGACTGGCACTGAGGAGTGACCCTTGGCTCGAGGGATGTGTTTTTATAGTATCATGTGATAGATATTAACTATGGCACACAAATATTAGGGAGATCACTTTGACCCACTTAATAAATAATAAACACTTAATAATATATCTTTATATAGAAAACTGTAGTCCTTGAGATATCATGCATAAAATGTTTTCAGTGTAAACTTAGTTTTAGGTATTAAATCGACTTAATCTTCACATACCAAAGCATTCACATGTAAGCATACTCATACAGTAACCAACACAGTGGCTTTTATCGTCCCCCTTAATCAACAAAGAAAATGTTTCATGTCTTAGAAGTTGAAGTGCATAACAGACCTATGAGTCTCAAAGCATGTAATTAATTGATGAGGAGAGAGACAAGAGACAAACAGACAAGCGGGTGCAGGAGAAAGCCAGGAGTGCTCCAGCAGCAGAAATCTGGAACCTATAAAGACGTGGACAACTTCAGCAGCTTTAACAAGGCCTCTCGCAATTGGCTGAGAAGGCTACTTACCCCCTTTTAAGCCATCCACCAACCTCAAGCTCACTTCCTGCTTCCAAACCACACCCAAAGAAGCCGGTGCTGGCCAATCGCAGCTGCCCGCAGGCCCAGAGTATGTGGGCGAGTATAAAGGGACAGGAGTTAGCCCAGCAAAGCAGATGGTTTGTTGTTGTTCTGCATGCAGGTTGAGGAGATGGGAAACTGTAGGTGAGGAATTCAGCAAAGAGACACAGGGAGAGACAGAAGCTTTGACTGGGAGTAAAGCCAAAACCTATGGATCTTCAACAGATTGCAGATTAGAAGCGTGAAGTGTATCGGCCTCGTTCCTCTTGGTTTCACTGGAGGAAGAAGACTTCTAGGCCTTTGACTCTCTATCAGAACTTCCTGGGATAACGGTTGTCCCACACGGCTATCTGAAGAAGAGAAAAGACAGGGAAAGAGAGAAATAAAGAGCAAAAACCACCCTGCCTCGGAAGGGGAAGAAGGACGGTGGTCCTAAGAGGGAGGAGGAGATGCGCGAGGAGGTGTCCTGCGCCAACTCCCCCGAGGGGGGGCTGGGGGCCAGCGAGGAGGAGCTGGAGAGGGGCTCCAAGAAGAGCGGGCAAACAGGGGGCCGAAAGCGGGTGCCGTACCACAAGAAAGACAATCTGGGTCGGGCCGAGGAGAGGGCCGTTGTCAGCGGGAGCCCCAACAGCCTGGTTCCGTCGGGGCCCAAGCGGCAGAAGAAGCAACAGAACTCCCCCACGGCGGTGGTGTGTGTGGCCCCGTCCTCGCTGGGCCCCAGCGGCCTCGGCTTAGGCTCGGGCGGCGAGCCCTTCGAGGACCTGCACACGCAGCGAGTGATCGCCAACGTGCGCGAGCGCCAGCGTACGCAGTCGCTGAACGACGCCTTCGCCTCGCTGCGTAAGATCATTCCCACGCTGCCATCGGACAAGCTGAGCAAGATTCAGATCCTGAAGCTAGCGTCGCGCTACATCGACTTCCTCTACCAGGTACTGCAGAGCGATGAGATGGACGCCAAGCTGGCCAGCTGCAACTACTTGGCCCACGAACGGCTCAGCTATGCCTTTTCCGTCTGGAGGATGGAGGGCGCCTGGGCCATGTCGGCCAGCCACTAGTGTCCCCTATCTGTCCTGCTCTACCCGTCCTGTTCTGTCCTAACCCCACTATCTCTGTCCTCCACCTAAGCCACTATCTCTGCCCCCTCTTGTAACCCCTAACCCACTATCGATGTAACCCCTAAAGCCACCATCTCTGTCCTCCTTTAAGCCATTATCTCTGCCCCTCCTAACTACAACCCAGAGTCACTGTTCACTCCCCAACCTTTTTACCCATTCTGTCCTAAACGTGTCACTCACCTATCCACTGCCCCATCAATCCCACCATACCCGTTCACCATTCGACCTTGCCCCTCCCCTTCCACCTCAAATGCCCCCTGACAATGTAGCCCCTAACTCCACAAGCGTCTACGGTGCACCCCTGCAGGTATGTATAAAAACACACACCACACACACACACACACACACACACACACACACACACACACACACACACACACACACACAAAGTGTCACATATGGCCAAACAGCCAGGTCTGTGGTTTCCCAAAAGTATCTTAAGTATATTGTTAAAATCTTGGCAGGAGCATCGTTAAATCTGTGAGCTGTTATTCTTTTTTTTCCAGATTTAACATGTTATACCTTTACTTTGAAGTTGTTTTTTTTATGAACATGAATGACAACAATGATGAGAGTGTGTGTTATCATTCAATACACAGGTTAGAAAAGTGGACACATCTGACATATTTGTGCATCGAAGTAATGTAAATATGCCTTTTCTAATGACATTTAACCAACCAAGTGGCCCTTAGGGTGATTCCCAATGCAGGATGGTTAGCAAGCTAACCTTAGTAAAATTGCCAAACAAATTAGGATTTCCGACCTCCAGCATGTTTAGAAAAGCGAGTCTTGTTCAGATATTAATTTGCATCTTCCTCTAAGGAAAGCTGTTTTTATTATTTTTGATTCAAGTTTAGTTACATTAGGTGGTAAGWGGGAATGAGTAGGAAATAATGCATGTTGTTTTTAATTTAATATGGCAAAATGTGCGCAATAGATCAAAAGGTATAGCCTATTCCTAATCGATCAGTGGATAAATGTATTTGATAAATATCAGACTGTCACATGTCCACTGCAGTTGTGCGTAAGTGAATGCACATCTCCGTATGTTGGTAACTATTGTATAACTTTTAAAAAATTATATATTTTTTAACATAATAAAAAGTAACAACATAGTTCAAACAGAATGACAAATTATGAAATAAGAGTATTTGTATACTAGCCTAAATGACAAATTATAACACCTAGTAATGTGGGATCATAATTACAATATACAATATTACATTTGCTTTCTAATCTTTATTTCAACATATGGTGTGCAGCTTGACAATTCTGACAAGATGCCAAACATTAAAAAAATACTATTTTCATTCATATCAATTTATTTATATACAGTAATTATAGTATAATTATTGTCTCCTTTTATCATAGAATGTATTATCAATCAAATTGGCTAAACATTAAAACAATAATATTTAAGTTACACAAATATCGTTGCTACGAAATGTCGTATTTCATGAAAAAAGCATTTTAATGAAAAATGTTACTGTAAAATGTTACAAATTAGCATAACACTGAATCATTTTACACTTTTTGACATAAATATTTAGCTATCTGTCTTGGTGTACTCTTAAGATAAGAAAAGAGAATGCCTGACTATAATTTTCTGTTTTACATAATAATTAGCAGTAGCCCACTACCTGAAAATCAAATTATTGTTATAGTGACAATATAACACTTTAATTGCGCAAATATATATATATATAATATCATATAACATTTTCAACAACGAAAAATTGTTAAGTACATCAACGATCGTTGAATGTGTTCGTTTTTTTTTTTACCATGGACTCAGTCTTAACAAAATTGTTGTACTTTTTAAGTATTTTTATCCAGAGCTTTATCTAACATACCTCAGGCAGAATAGACCAGAGAAAACAGAAACTGGGGTCCTGCACAGGTATATCAGGCGAAATAAAGAGAGGGAGAGGCAAGGAAAGAGAAAAAGCAGCTCTCCCTCCCTCTCCCCTTTTCTCCCCTGCAGCCTTGCCCTTTCTCTTCCAGGATCTTGTATCCAGTGTCGTGCAATCAGGCCCTGCCGGGTCCCAGACAAGCAGGAACCTTTAGATTGGAAACAGTTGTGAGGCATTAGGAAGGTGTATGTGCCAAGGGAGAGTTTGATGGTGTGTGTGTGCGTGAGCCAATGTATATATATATGTGCATGTGTGTGTGTGTTTGCGTGTGTGTGCGTGTGCATGTGCGTGTGCGTGTGTACATACATACATGTGCGTGAGTGCATGCCATTTCTTCGATATTATCTGACTTTGTTATCTGCCTTTCCTCTCAGTCTCTTGAAAAATCACAAAGTAAACTTTGCGGAATTGGCGGACATTCACTCTTCTGAACGCAGATAAGAAGCTACAAGATAAGCGTTAATTACAAGATAAAAGATGAGTGTGGGCTAACTGAAAAGCCTATCAGATAACCAGGAAGACAGGATGAGAAGGGAGAGGTAGGAAAGAATGACGAGCCAAGGAAAGGACGATGCGGTGCAGAGAGCAGAGGTAATCCGTCAGAAACCAAACTCATGTAAACCTGGACTAGGCTGTCAAGGGAGAGCAGCACAGGAAAAGCAAAGCTTTAGAGCAAGAACCCTAACTTTAACCCCTAACCCTAATCCTAATCCTAACCCTAACCCTAACCCTAACCCTAACCCTAATCCTAACACAGCGTTTCCCAAACTTGGTCCTGGGGACCCCAAGGGGTGCACGCTTTGGTTGTTGCCCTCACACTACATAGCTGATTCAAATAATCAAAGCTTGATGATGAGTTCATTATTTGAATCAGTTGTGTAATAGTGCTCCAACTCCTAACCCTAACCTTGATTATAACCCTAACCTTAATTGGAACCCTAACCCCTAACCCTAAAATAGCCGTTTTCCTTGGGACCAGCGAAATGTCCCCACTTTTCAGAATTGTCCTCGTTTTCCTATCCTTGTGAGGACTTCTGGTCCATGTGCAGTCTCCAGGTGTTCCCCTTACATTACTACAAAATCCTCGACGGCCTCAAACGCCAGACTTTGAGAGTTCAACCACTGTGGTTGGAGACCCGAACCCCACACGTGGATGAGAATGTCCTTGAAGAGAAGCATAGTCATTACCTACTGTTCTGCATTCTAACATTATCCACTCACCTGTGGACAGTTAAATGAACTGAAATGGACAACTGAAATGGACATTGTCAGTATAAGGAAGACCTACAATGGTCGTAATTGATTCTGCTTTTAACATATCGGGGATAAAGAAGAATAAAGTGGAAAAAAATTGAAATTCCTTCCTAAATGAAACGTGCATGTGCGTACTTGTGTACGTTCACAGTATGCTCCTGGTGTGTGCACGAAGCATGTTTTTTTTGTGTGCAACAAGTGTTCGGATAAGGTGTGTGTTAATGTGAGTGGTGCATCTTGGGTGCATTTGTGTGGCTGTTTTATGAGGATGTGCGTGTTGTTGGTTGCATGTGTGTGTAGCATGTGGTGTGTCATTATGCGGATGTGTGTGTTGTTGGGCGCATGTGTGTGTGTGTGTGTGTAGCTGTGATTTAGAATAGACTGCTGTGTTTAACCTGGCAACAACAAGCGGTGCTCCACTCTGTTTATCCTCCAATTAAAGGGCTGTCACTGTTCTTCCCTCTGCCAGAACCTCTGGCTCTGCATGTGTTTGAGTGGGTTGCAGTTCCTTTGGACTGATCTTGGACCAGTCCAAAGTAACATGTGCATGTGTTTTGGGGTTTCCATTTTCACGTTGGATCTGATCTCAAACCAGCTGTTATAGGTCCTCTGCGGCACATCTGCTTTTTTTTAAGAGCTTCAGAGCCTTGCAAACAGGCCGGTGGTTCCAAGAGTTGTGGGCTTCTGATACTCATCTTTATTTTTAGGGGTTTGAACTTTGAGCTGATGCTAGAGCAGGTGCTGTGTGGATGGATGGATGTGTGTGCATGGGCTGGGCTGTTCCAACAGCTGTAGTGCGTATGTAGTGTACGTAGTGCGCCCCCTGAGTTATACACGTTGGGTTTGACACGTATGCAGGAGCAGAGCACAAACCAAGTGGGAGTGTGTAGAAACAATAGGCCATATTAAGATATTGGTCTAATGCAAAGGGAGGTATGATATAGCTCTTCATCTATTATCAATACAGTGTTACAGTCCATGTCAGGCAATAGGCAACAAAACAATATACTTCATCCATGTGTTAAAGGGATAGTTCAGCGAAATTGCATATTTAGATAGGGAACACATATCTAAATGATGTAATGTCACTGAACTATCCCTTTAAGTTGTTGTACACGCAGGTTTAACATGAGTAGGCCTCTGCCTTAGAGGCGTTGCAGATGAGGTCAAAGCGGCGGAGGAAGACTAAAATGCTCCTATGCAAGTGTGTGTGCATGTTTGTGCCTAAAACTGCATCAGTTGCTCCTTTGTAAATCAGCCACACTTCACTTTTCATTTTGGTAGAAAGGGAGATCAACAAATGCCAAGGAGGCTCTACAGAATAACTGTTGTTACTCTGCCCAAATGCATGCAGTAGAATGGGATCTACCTCCTTTTGTTCAAAGTGACGCTAAGATCACACAACTTGTTATTCGCTGCTGTAGCGTACCCCCATTTGGTATACCGAGAAAACAAGTMATTCCTGGCAATTAGTGCATTATGACGTAAGCACGGCCATCTGAAAGAGGACACCCACAAACACACATGCTTACTGGACAGCTTTCTCTCTCTCTTGTCTTTGTCCCTCTTCCCTTTCTCTCTTCCTCTCTCTTATCTTTCTCGCTCAGCATGAAAAGAAACACTGTAATTACAGACAATTGGGAATACTCCAGATGGAATATTTGCTTGTTAAACAAGAGAAAGAGCAGAAGTGTAGTGCTGTGGGCTTTTTTTTACACTATGTGAGAAGAGTTAGCTTTGTTTGCCGGTTTATGTGTTTGTTTGGGACAACGACTTGCACGCACGACACATTAACGACTTCTCTGCGGATTTTCGCTCTCAGATATTATTTTCCTATACTGACAAAATGTACACATCCACGTCGGTTTCTTCAGCAAAACATATTTTAAAAAATATATTTTTTTTGCATCAGGTTGTGTGGTTGAATTAGGCTGAAATATGAGGTATAAAACGCTAAACCCAAGATAGAAACTGTTTTTGACGCAGTCTATTTTTCATTCTCTTTTTTTAGGAAGGACGCCAAATGGATGGACTCATCTCCCTCTCTTAAAAAGGTCTGTTCCTGTCGAACCAGTAGCTCCCCCCGCTATACCCTCATCTCTCCTTCTCTGGAAGCCCTGCCCCACAGACATGGGCATTGGACCGGACACATGCTTCGGTTTACGGACAGATATCCAGTCGCCTCTCCTTTTGCAGCCTGACAGACAGTATGATAATGCCAAACATACAGTATGTGACAAACTTCGGAACTGAAGTGATGAGGATACTTAAAGAGTCACGCGATGAACTTTCTGTACGTTAAAAAACGTCCAACGCATCGGCCTGTCACTGAGGCGTGACGATGATCCGCCATTTTTATGCCACTTCAAAGACTCTTTAAAAGAGGAAGATTCTTTGACAACTGAGATGACTTATGATCGTGATAATTACAATGATGATCATCATAAGGATGCCAAAGTAATCGGTAGCTGGTGTTCCCAGCCCAATGAATGTTTACAGCAAAGATGCTTATAAGCTTTTGGCTTTTCAACCTCAAATGTATAGGTAGGAAAAGCCAAAGAAGCCTGACACACATTTTCAGCAGTTGTATAAACTAATCTGCTTGATTTCTGTTGCCTTGTACATGTATTTCTCTGTTGCATTATTTCCCTTCATAGCGAATGGATTTAGCATGTGCATATGCATTTTACATTATAATGACTTTATATTAGAATAATTAAGCAATAATCTATGCAGGCAACCTGTAATACATGAGTAATGCACACAGTTTTGTAGCATGCACAGATTATGGATAGATTAGACATAGACATAGCGGATAGATTCCACTAAGTTCTTTCTGATATATTGTTATTTGTCTGTAGGATTTAAGTATGAAAATGTAATATTCAAAACAACAATGAAATAATACATTAGAAAAAGAGTAACAGATAACATTTTGTTGTACATTGTACAAGTAACGGTCTAGTAGTTTTAAATGCAAGATGAGAGGAAAATATAGTTTGAATGTTGTAAGTTTAGTAATTCCTCAGGATTTCTCTTTAAGATGGTACTATGCACATACTGCAATACACTATCAGTACATTGAGAATGTATTAAGAATGGAAAACAGTGCCGTGTACTTCTTAAAAACATTTGATAAATTCAGATTTTGTGCTATGTTATCTGATGTACTGTCGCCAGAAAATGTAGTTTGTCAGTATTTTTTCATCCTAATGCTCAGCTGTAGTTCTTAGAAGATTTTTTTTTGTCTCCAGCTTTTCATTACATGAGCTCCTGTGGAAAATAAGAATAAATGCTGTTTTAATAAAATACCACTGAAATAGTCTGAAAAAGGCCCATTTTCAAAGACACTTTGCATCTTTCTGTCTCATAGAAACGTGTCTAACACTGTGAACATATTGACAGTGTAGTATGTATAACAAAGAGTACATGGATAGACAAGACAATGTCTTATATGTTGTATCTTATAAAATAAAATACACAAGAAGTGGATAGCAATACCCTTTGTATTTGGACACTGCAAGGCAGGATCCAACATTTTTGTCCAAATGTGTGTTACATTACCAAGTCATGTGTTTTTACATTACCGAAATAGCTGAGTGCTTGGTGTAAGTAAAATATTGCCTAATATTTCAAACATTATTGAAAGGATACAAAATATACACTTCAGAAAAAAACTACGTTGAGAACTTAATCACCCTTTTATTGAGGAAAACAGTTTATAGAAAAAAATATAGAAAACAACAAAATACAACATTTTTTTTTACTGTACAGGTACAAAGTACAAACCAATAAAGACAAACAGTGAGAAAAAATCCCTATCTAATCTCGACTTGGCTTGTTTTCTAAATTAAGATTCAGTTCAATAAAGCTTCATTTCTATAGGTTTGTCAGTATAATTCAAAGCACAGGATGTCTGTATTTTGGTCTCAGTAGCTATCGACAACATCAATAACCAACCACTCAGAGGAAGAGCAATAATTAATATTAAGACAATTAAAGGGATTGTTGATTCTCAAAAAATTTATTTACATTTACAGAACACAAATATTCTCAGAATTTAATTAAAACCGGAAATAAACCACAATAAAATATGAAATAGAACCCCTCTGAAAAAGATATCAACAATGTATTTGTGGTGGCCATTCTGTTCTACTTGATCATAGTTAAATGTATCATTTCATTCTCAATGATGTCATTTTCACATTGTCAATGTCGTTAATATCATACGTATATTGCAGGGTCTTGTCATGCACACTCTTAAAAAAAAAGTCCTATCTAGAACCTAAAAGTCTTTGAAGAACACTTTTTTTGGTTTCAGGTAGAACCTTTTTGGGTTCCATGTAGAACCATTTCCACAGAGGGTCCTACATTGAACCCAAAAGGGTTCTACCCTTTTGGAACCCTTTTTCTARGAGTGTAAGGTCTTGGTTGTATAATGTATATTATACAGCACCATTATAAACTATAACATGATAGTTCAAATTAATCTGTAGCACCATCAGATTTTCATAAAACACAATACATAAGCACAGCACTGCAAAGGAATTAAAAGGACAACATAGAAATCTATTACATCCTTATCTCATGGAAAGGGCTAACAAGAAATGTAAGCTGTTTTCAAACCTTCTTTGGTGATATTTAGCTGCAAAATCGCTGTTTAGATACAATAACTATCAGGAATTCACAAGAATCTTTGAAGTTATGCTCAGAGGCCCTACCAGTTCACGACTGGCATATTGTTCCCATAAGACTTTTAAGCTTTTATTTCTCTCAACCTGTGTCCAATTGTTCTACATGGATAGTCAACTAGCTCAACAAGCTAACTCCAACGGCTAAATGCTAACTGTCCAACAGCACTTTGGTCCAGGAACAAAAATCATTGACTGTTTTTGTAAATAGAGTGGTTTCAGATGTGAACAAATCCGAGTTCACCTGTCTTTTAGATTTGTAGAAAAGTAAGTATCAAGAAATACAGCCTATAGATATATAAAATAGAGCAGGCATGTCAATCAATCCACATGTTAAAACACTGGTCTTTGTGAAATCACAACAGAACAACAATAAAAGAACAATCAATCCACATGTTAAAACACTGGTCTTTGTGAAATCAACAATAGAAAAAGGCATCGCCAGAGTGGAATAGACATAAAAAATAGGTCATTTTACTAAAGCACAATTCCAATACTTAAGACATCGTAAGTGCATTTCTTTTTTGTGAGTCCGGTGTTGTCTACATACAACTTTTAAGTGCCATCCATAGTTAAACAACTCATTTATAGTAACTGATCTGAAGTCCATTCAACTGTTTTAATAATCTGCGTTAAACCCAGCACCATTATTATAATATATTTTTTTTAACCTTATGTTAACCCTCGCAAGCTGCCAGCCCAGACAGCATACCAATCTGCGTCCTCAGTGCATGCACAGACCAGCTGGCTGGAGTGTTTGCAGACATATTCAACCACTCCCTATCCAAGTCTGTTGTCCCCACTTGCTTCAAGATGTCCACCATTGTTCCTGTACCCAAGCAAGCTAAGGTAACTGAACTAAATGACTATCGCCCCGTAGCACTCACCTCTGTCATCATGAAGTATTTTGACACCCGAGACCAATTACAATTTGCATACCACCCTAAAAAGATCCACGGATGATGCGATCGCCGTTGCACTGCACACCGCCCTATCCCAAGCGAACAAAAGGAATACCTATGTGAGAATGTTGTTTATCGACTACAGCTCTGCTTTCAACACCATAGTGCCCTCCAAGCTTGTCACTAAGCTCAGTGCCCTGGGTCTGAACTCCTCCCTGTGCAACTGGGTCCTAGACTTCCTGACGGGCCGACCCCAGATGGAGAGGGTAGGCAACAACACCACTGCCATGCTGATCCTCAACAGGGCCCCCCAGGGGTGTGTGCTCAGCCCCCTCCTGTATTCCCTGTTCACCTATGACTGTGTCTATACACAACTCCAACAATCATCGAGTTTCCTGAAAACACGACAGTGGTAGGACTGATTACCAACAATGACGAGACAGCCTACAGAAAAGAGGTTAGAGTCCTGGTGGAGTGGTGCCAAGAAAATAACCTCTCCCTCAATGTAAAAAAAAAACGAAGGAGCTGATCGTGGACTATAGGGGACAGAAGAGGGAGCACACCTCCATCCACATCGACGGGGCCGCATTTGAGAGGGTCAAAAGCTTCACGTTTTTTTGGCATGCACATCACTGAGAACCTGAAATGGTCCCACCACACCGACAACATAGTGAAGAAGGCGCAACCGCGCCTCTTCAATCTCAGGCGGCTGAAGAAAATCAGCACTTCTACAGATGCACCATTGAGAGCATTCTGTCGGGGTGCATAACCACCTGGTATGGCACCTGCACCGCCCTCAACTCCATGGCTCTCCAGAGGTTGGTGCAGTCAGCCCAACGCATAACCAGAGCCACGCTGTCTGCACTCCAGGACATTTACAACACTCAGTATCAAAGGAAGGCCAAAGAGATCATCAAGGACTTCAGCCACCTGAGTCACAGTCTGTTCACTCTGCTACCATCTAGCAGACAGAGACAGTACAGGTGCATCAGAGCCGGGACCAAGAGTCTGAAAAACAGCTTCTATCACCAGGCCATCAGACTGTTGAACAGCCATCACTAGCCGGCTACCTGCCCGGTACTCTACCCTGCACCTTGAGACTAATGCCCAATGTACAGTGCATTCGAAAACTATTTAGACCCCTTGACTTTTTCCACATTTTGTTGCGTTACAGCCTTATCCTAAAATGGATTAAATAAAAAAAAATCCTCATTAATCTACACACAATACCCCATAATGACAAAGCGAAGAAAAAAAAGGGTTTTATAATTTTTTGCAAATGTATTAAAACAAAAACAAAATACCTTCTTTACCTAAGTATTCAGACCCTTTGCTATGAGACTCGAAATTGAGCCCTGTTTCCATTGTTTCCACCTGTGGTAAATTTTATTGATTGGACATGATTTGGAAAGGCAAATACTTGTTTATATAAGGTCCCACAGTTAACACTGCATGTCAGAGCAAAAGCCAAGCCATGAGATTGAAGGAATTTTCCGTAGAGCTCAGAGACAGGATTGTGTTGAGGCACAGATCTGGGGAAGGGTACCAAAACATTTCTGCAGCATTGAAGATCCCTAAGAACACAGTGACCTCCTTCATTCTTAAATGGAAGAAGTGTGGAACCACCAAGACTCTTTGTAGAGCTGGCCACCTGGCCAAACTGAGCAATCGGGGGAGAAGGGCCTTGGGTCAGGGAGATGACCAAGAACCTGATGGTCACTGACAGAGCTCCAGAGTTCCTCTGTGGAGATGGGAGAACCTTCCAGAAAGACAACCATCTCCGCAACACTCCACCAATCAGGCCTTTATGGTAGAGTGGCCAGACGGAAGCTACTCCTCAGTAAAAGGCACATGACAGCCTGCTTGGAGTTTGCCAAAAGGCATCTAAAGGACTCTCAGACCATGAGCAACAAGATTCTCTGGTCTGACTAAACAAAGATTGAACTCTTTGGCCTGAATGCCAAGTGTCAAGTCTGGAGGAAACCTGGCATCATCCCTACAGTGAAGCATGGTGGTGGCAGCATCATGCTGGGGGGGATGTTTTTCAGTGGCAGGGACTGGGAGACTAATCAGGATCGAGGGAAAGATGAAAGGAGCAAAGTACAGAGAGATCCTTGGTGAAAACCTGCTCCAGAGCGCTCAGGACCTCAGACTGGGGTGAAGGTTCACCTTCTAACAGGACAACGACCCTAAGCACACAGCCAAGACAACGAAGCAGTGGCTTCGTGACAAGTCTCTGAATATCTTTGAGTGGCCAGACTTGAACCCAATCGAACATCTCTGGAGAGACCTGAAGATAGCTGTGCAGCGATGCTTCCCATCCAACCTGACAGAGCTTGAGAGGATCTGCAGAGAAGAATGGGAGAAACTCCCAAAATACAGGTGTGGCAAGCTTGTAGTGTCATACCCAAGAAGACTCAAGGATTTAATCACTGCCAAATGTGCTTCAACAAAGTACTGAGTAAAGGGTCTGAAAATGTATGTAAATGTGATATTTCAGTGTAAACAAAAAAATTCTAAAAACCTGTTTTTGCTTCGTCATTATGGGGTATTGTGTGTTCTCGTTCTGTCATTTCTTTATTTCTTGTTTTGATTATTTGTATATTTGTATGACATTCTACTGCACTGTTGGAGCTAGTCAAATCAAATGTTATTGGTCACATACACATTTTTAGCAGATGTTATTGCGGGTGTAGCGAATAAGCATTTCGCTGCACCTGTTATAACACCTGCAAATCTGTGTACGCGACCAATACATTTTGATTTGATTTTGACTTGACATCCATAAACATTTATTTTGTGTGTGGTCAAGCATCGAGTAGGACTTCTCCGTACAGTATGGCGGTGTGTGTAATTGGCTGAAACAGCTTTGGAAGGTTTGATCCGACTGTCTGCGTTTCCTGATTGAATTGTCTCACTGATCATATGATTCATTCCTAATAACTTTTATCACTAGAATGATAAAGAATGTGAAGATGCCCTCAACTGCTGTCTGAAAGGGAGTGTTAACAAAGTCTTACCCTCACGTTTGCATGTTTTCTTGGTCCTATGGAAGGACAACAACTATAAAACCTATCAGGGCCATGCACAGACCTTCCAGGGGGCAGGTGCACCCCCCCAAAAAAATGGCACCCCCCCACCCAAAAAAATACTAATAATTCATATCTTGAAATTCCTAACATAACAAATGCCTCTGTTGTGAAAATGTTTACATTTTTGAGCATAGTAAGGCCAGTAGTATTGTTAAATCTCTGTACGTGGCAGACTGGGAAACTGGTACAACCGGGGGTGTGGGTTGGTACAACCAATGGACGGGGTGTGGGGTGGCGAACTTGACGACGTCACGACGACTTGCGGGCAGTAGGTTCTGAACCACTTTTTTAAAACAAAAAATCCATTTTTGGGGGAAATTATACCACCACCCAAAAGGCCACTTTGGAGACTGGAAGGGAAAAGGGGCATATGCTTTGCACAGGTAGAGCCCTATCAGTGCACGTGAATCATAGGGTTCGCTATGTGATGATAAAAAAATATTACCAATATGTATTGACATTTGCAATACAATATGCAATAGATAAAACTTACAATAATTCAATCAGCTTAAAAACACAAGTATGATCATTTATATGTTTTATCACCAATCCCAGGAGAGCTTCAATGTGGTCTATACTGTCACTCTCTCCTTGGTTCAAATTACAAAATGCACAGTGCAAAAAAAGGCTGAACAAAATTCTCAGTCTCCTCTCTTTTTCTTCATTTTGTTGGCGACGCATAAATACGAATGACATCATCAGAACGAGATGCGTTTTAGGTGTCCCCTGGGGAGTGTCCAATGTCTGTTTTCCTTCATAGTGACTTCCTGTGGGGACGTGGGACCACTTCCTACTTATTTTTGTGATTCGGCCCTGGCGATGCTCCGCGGTAACCTGTGACCGAAGCAAAAAAAGTTGTCCTCTTCCCCAGAGAGACTCTGTTTACAGCCAGCTGTCTAGCTGGTCTTTGTCAAGTCACTTCATGATACAAGTCAAGTCGTAACCTCCCCAGTGGTGTTTGAAAGCGGTTTGGAGTAAGGGTGTATATTTCACCCTTCCAGTTTCTGCTCAGGTCTGGTGCTCCTCTCCTTCTGTGTCCTCACAATTCACAATGTTATATGGTAATGGAGGAGTAACACACCTGGAAAGGCACGGAGTGGCATGTCAAGAACACAAGTGTTCATTGTCCTTCCTCTTGGTCCTCCTTTACCCTGTTAATGGGATTTCTTCTCAGTGTGTGGTTAAGTTGCGGTCGAAGCAGGCGAGTGGTCTTAGTAAGGCCAGTAGTACTGTGTTCTGATGAGGTGTAGGAGTGTGTGAGGCGTACACTAGTCAATTTGACTATAGAGGTCAGAATGTGGTCCGTACAGTGACAACTGGAGGCAGTGGATTCTGGTCAAGTGAAGCAGTGCCCGAGTGGATGACAGTGTGTTTGTCTGTGTGATAGGTTTGTCAGAAAGTGCACTTGTCTACATGGAGTCACAGTCCCCCTCCATGAGTTCATCTCTGTGTGTCCTGAATAGCAGGGAGAGAGGAGRGAATAGATTTATATAGCATTCTGGTGTGTAGCCTATTGTAGTATTACAGCGTTACTGTTGTATATTTCCACAGGATACAGATGTTGCAAATAGTTCTAGAGAATACTGATGCAAGTACCTTTAAGCAAATAGATGTGATGCATATGTTTGAAGGCAACACCTGTTTAAATCGGGTTTTAAAAGGAGAGAGATGGTGGTGTCAATGTTGTGTTTTTTTGTCAGGGCGTTGTATAGCTGAAGGGCAAAACGGAATGCTATATACCTTGAGAAATACGAATGTAGAGAGAGAGAGAGAGAGAGAGAGAG
>NC_036838.1:19690626-19804223 GCF_002910315.2 Salvelinus sp. IW2-2015
TGTGTGTGTGTGTGTGTGTGTGTGTGTGTGTGTGTGTGTGTGTGTTGTGTGTGTGTGTGTTGTGTGTGTGTTGCGTGTAGCGTGCTATGTTTGTGCGTGCAACGCATATGTGTGTTTGAGTGCCTGTCTGTGTGTGTGTGATGTTTTATTCCAATGTTTGACGTCCCCCCCGTCTTCCTCTGTGTGTTCCCTTCCAGGTGGAGCCCCTGTCTCAAGCGATTCTGGAGAGGAGACCTTGTCGGAACGCTGTTCTCTCTCTACAGAGAGTCATACAGGCCCAGGGTAAACATCTGATGATAAACACTATCTACTTTCGCTCTCATTATCATTGTCTTACTGTCTTCATCACTCTTCCTCTGCCAATCTGTCTGTCACTCTAGAGTGTCTTCCCTCTATCTCAGTCTCTCTCTCGTCTTACACCATCTCAGTCTCTCTTTTTGCTGTTTTTATTTTCACTTCTCTTTCTCTCCCTCTCTCCCCATCTTCTTTCTCTCTGTCTTCCTTTACTTCTCTTAATCTGCATGTCCCTCTCTCTCTCGTTGTTTTTCTTCAAGCCTTCCCTGTACACCTCTCTTGTTCCATCCACTCTTTCCCACATCTCTTCCATCTCTTCACTCCAGCCTCGGTCATTCTATTTATTCATCCCTCTGTCTGTAGTATCTCTCTCTCCATCTGTTTTGCTGTCATTTCTCTCTCCGACCACCTCTCTCTCCATCCCGTCCCTTTCTCCTGCCTTCATCCCTCCTTCCTTCTCATTCTTTCCTTCCCTCTCTCTCGCTCGCTCTCTCTCAGACACACACACACACACACACACACACACACACACACACCACACCACACACACACACACACACACACACACACACACACACACACACACACACACACACACACACACACACACACACACACCACACACACACACACACACACAACACACACACCACACAGAGAGAGAGAGAGAGCCTTCCTGGCTCCAATTATCTTCAAACACTTCTTGGCACACGACCTTCACAACATCCCCTCTTGATTGCGCACAAATGTTATCCCAATCCAATTAGATTAATACAAAATATTTGCAAAGCCACAAGAATGTTAAGCCCCTTCATTTAGGCAGAGGTGAAATATATGTGTGGTGAATACTGGGAACACACACATGCGTGCACACACACAAACACACTATGGCCCTCTCTCTCTCTCTTTACACAAACATCACACACCACAAGGCTCTTCAACACACAAATATCCAATGATTTATTTTCTTCCGCCATGTGTCAAGAGACACACGCATGTCCTAACGAAAAGAGCTTGAGAAGATGAGAAGTATGAACCCATATTGATTATGTTACTAATGTCAGAATCACACATGCAACTCAAAATATTGTATAAATCAAGCTGTTCTGAAGATGGGATTGATGGCATGTGAAGTGGCATGATGTGTGTTTTTGTGATATACTTGTGTGATTTAAATGACACTAATGCTGAATTAAAATGGCCGTATTGATCCTTTATTCCGACCACACACAGACAAGTATTACTGTAGCTGCAATATTGCTTAATAGAATACAGTTCACACATTTCAAAGACAGAGTAGCACACACACACACACACACACACACAAAAGCAGTGGGTGTGATGTATTAAAGAGAAAGACCTTATATCCCTCTAAGGACACATTATGCCAGGTGTGTTGCTGGCACTGCATGGCTAGAGGAAAAGCCTGAACCCACAACAGGGTAAGACTTCCCAACACTGCCCTAGACAATAATATAAGGTCAGCAATGTTCTGTTCTCCCTAATGGTTATGGTTAGGATTTAGGGAGGGGTAAGATCCTAGATCTGTGCTTAAGGGGCAACATCCTCCCGCAGGGTAAAGGCATCAGCACGCTTCAGTTCGGCTGGCGGCTAGCCGAAGTTGGCTAGACGAACCGAAAGAGTGTGCTCGCATACTCCCTTAAAAGACCTTGAAAAACAAGAAAAAAATGGCAATAGTACTGTTTGGCCATTTTGAGAAGCCGTAGCCACTTCCTCAAAACAGTCAGAATTAATCTAAGATAACTCAAGGTATCTATCATTCATTTTGACGTTTTTTGCAGAGGAGATCTTAGTCGCGCAATTTTACATCTGACTAAGATGTTTGGTGCGGCATTTCTCAATGAAAACATGTGCATAAAAACGAGTCGAATAAAAACGTTGAATGAAAACAAAGACTTTATTGAAGAATCCCTACAGTTGACCAATCACAGACGAAAGGGCGTACACTTCGACTCTTGAACTATGGCTGGCCTCGAGAAAAAATGTGGTGTACCCGAACAGCCGAAAAATCACTTACCGAAGTCCAAAACTAACAAAATCTTCACAAAATGTCATCATAATATATGCATGAACTCTTCTGAACTGTTTCGGCTGGGAAGCCTTAAGACTACCCATCACTGCCCTGGATGCTGATCGAAGGTCAGCATTGTGTTTTTCCCCCTTATGGCTAGGGTTAGAATTTACAGAGGGTTAAGCTGGTCTTAGATCTGTGTCTACTGACCTGAGTGCCCAGCAGGATGCGGACGCAGGCCTCCGACGCATCGCAGATGGCCGTGAGGTCGTGACCCCCCTCCAGTGCCATGACAACCCGGCCCCCCGCCAGCCCCATCAGCTGACGTGTCAGGAAGCCAAAACCTGAGGGAGAGGTAGATTTAAACACTTTATTAGAATTCACAAATTAAAATTAAAAGGATTAAAACATTCCAAAGGTCACAGATGCACGGATAAAATTGTTGATACAAAAAGCCCCTTCTTCTCCATATTGCCAAGCACACASACAGGATGTGTGAGAACCCTGAAGAAAGGAGCTGTAATGCTGAAATGTGCTGTTTTTTTAAAAAGTAAAGTGCCTTCAGAAAGTTCTGTATTCACACCCCTTGACTTTTTCCACATTTTGTTGTGTTACACCCTGAATTTAAAATGTATTAAATTGAGATTGTATGTCACTGGCCTACACACAATACCACATAAGTGGAATTATGTTCTTACACATTTTTAAGAATTAATAAAAAATGAAACGCTGAAATGTCTTGAGTCAATAAGCATTCAACCCCTTTGCTATGWCAAGCCTAAATAAGTTATGGAGTAAAAAGGGTGCTTAACAAGTCATATAATAAGTTGCATGGACATGGATTTTTGAATGACTAGGTCATCTACCCCATACATACAATTATCTGTAAGGTCCCTCGGCCGAGCAGTGAATTTCAAACACAGATTCAACCACAAAGACCAGGGCAGTTTCCCAATGGCTCGCAAAGAAGGGCACCTATTGGTAGATGGGTAAAAATTWAAAATGAGATATTGAATATTCCTTTGAGCATGGTGAAGTTATTGATTACACTTTGATGGTGTATCAATACAACCAGTCACTACAAAGTAACATGGGTCCTTCCTAACGCCGTTGCCGTTGCTGGAAAGGAAACCGCTCAATGATTTCACCATGAAGCCAATGGTGATTTTAAAACAGTTACATTTTAAGGGCTGTCATAGGAGAAAACTGAGGATGGATCAACAACATTGTAGTTACTCCACAATACTAACCTAATTGATAGAATGAAACGAAGGATGCCTGAACACAATAAAAAATATTCTTAAACATGTATCCTGTTTCCGACAAGGCACTAAAGTAATATTGCAAAAGATGTGGCAAAAGCAATTCACTTTTTGTCCTGAATACAAAGTGTTATGTTTTGGGGAAATCCAATACAACACGTTACTAAGTACCACTCTCCATATTTTCAAGCATAGTGGTGGCTGCATGTTCAAGCATATGGATATGCTTGTAATCATTAAGGACTGGGGAGTTTTTCAGGATAAAAAAGAAATGGAATGAAGATAAGCACAGGCAAATTCATAAAGGAAAACCTGGTTCAGTCTGCTTTCCACCATACACTGGGAAATGAATTCAATTTTCAGCAGGACAAAAACCTAAAACACAAGGACAAATCTACACTGGAGTTGCTTACCAAGAAGACAGTGAATGTTTCTGAGTGGCCTAGATACAGTTTTGACTTAAATCTGCTTAAAAATCTATGACAAGACTTGAAAATGGCTGTCTAGCAATGATTAACAATCAATTTGACAGAACTTGAAGAATTTTGAAAAGAATGGGCAAAAATTGTACAATCCAGGTGTGCAAAGCTTTTCAGTGGCTTACCCAGAAAGATGCACAGCTGTAATTGCTGCCAAAGGTGATTCTAACATGTACTGACGCAGAGGTGTGAATAATTATGTAAATTAGATATTTCTGTATTTCATTTTCTATAAATTTGCTACAATTTCTAAAAACAAGTTTTCACTTTGTCATTATGGGGTATTGTGTTAGAAAAAAACTATTTTATAAATGTTTAATTCATTTTGAACATAATGTGGAATAAGTCAAGGGGTATGAATACTTTCTGAAGACACTGTATACCCCTTGATTTATTCCACCTTTTGTGTTAGAGCTTGAATTCAAAATTGATAAAATCGTATTTTTTTCCTCACCCGTCTACACACAATGCCCCATAATGACAAAGTGAAAACTTGTTTTTACAAAGTAGACTCAGCGATATGACATCATCATACACAGTGGGGCGACTTCCTGCTCACAGACATAAACATCAAATCTGCCAAGACTGACACTGTTTGCTCTTTGTCAGGAACTAATACAGACGAAACTACTAAATAAACCCTGTGAAATAAAGAACAGTCTGATTGACGAAGTAGAACTCCTAAAATAGTGAGGATGAGGTAGAAATAGGTTGCTCTTAGAACAGTTTAGAAGGTTAATTTCAACCTGTAAGATCCATAGAAGGTAGAGTAAGGTATTAATTTACCGTCACAATCACATTTTCGTTCTATTTTATAACTATTCTAATCAAGACGTTTTGGATTGGCTGAGCTAGAGTCAATGGTGAACCAGTAAAGACAGCTAGCTTGATTCTTATTGTGCCAGCTAAAAGTGAAAGGTTTGAAAATAAACCATCTGAATGAATGGTATGCCACAGGTTATAAAACTMATTTGAATAAAAGTAATGATAGAGAACAATTTGAGTAATTTGCTACATCAATCCTTTTGATTTGCTTTGACATGGGAAAACACCAAGGAATCAAAGATGGCTGCCAACAAGTGATTATTGAACACTACTTTAAACAAACTGTAGCATAGGCTACTCAATTTGTGCAAGTTTATTTGACCATTGTTACATTTTTGACTCCCCTAACTCTCTAGCTATAAATAGGCAATGTACTGTAATAAAATAAAGCATGGTTATAAAGTAGTTCGATATTAGGAGAGGATTAGTATTTACAAAAACATTTCCATTAAGTCTCAACTATGCCTGTCACCTCCCAATAAAATATCATCATGTGTGATCCCATGAACTTTTGAATGTGTGTGTGCGTAGGCTCAAACGTCTATCTGCATGTGTGTCCCTGCATATGATTCAGTGAGGAACTGACGAGGTGTTTAGTGAGCTTACACTTGGCCGACACTTTGTAGCCCCCCAGCTTCGCCGGATGTCCCTTGACGGCATCGAAACCAGATGAGACCAGCACCATGTCAGGAGAGAACTCATGGGCAATCGGCATCACCACAGTCCTGGAGACAGACAGGAGAGAGAAATCAGACCATTAAACCCATTGACAAGAACGAGTCGTTCAAGTCTTCAACGCTGTTGTATGTCAAGCACTCAAACTAGTACGTTTTCCCTAAATCGTCTCAAGATCATTTAAAACAGCATAGCTCGTAAGGCGTAGTAAATGTGCCTATAATGCAGGGTATTCATAGAAAGTGTCACAAAAAAAAAATAGTTAGATATTAGGAGAGGATGTATCCACGTGAGAAAGTAATTTCTGAGCCTGTGTGACAGACGAACGTAGTTGCTAGCAAGAGCTTAACACGATTCTTCAGGGTCACAAAAGAATAGCAAACTATATGTGACTTTGACCCTTTAACTGACTGTACATTTCACACCAGGCTTGGGCGGTATACAGTTGAAGTCGGAAGTTTACATACACTTAGGTTGGAGTCATTAAAACTCGTTTTTCAACCACTCCACAAATTTCTTGTTAACAAACTATAGTTTTGGCAAGTCGGTTAGGACATCTACTTTGTGCAGGACACAAGTCATTTTCCGACAATTGTTAACAGACATTATTTCACTTAATCACTGTATCACAATTCCAGTGGGTCAGAAGTTTACATGCACTAAGTTGACTGTGCCTTTAAACAGCTTGGAAAATTCCAGAAAATTATGTCATGGCTTTAGAAGCTTCTGATAGGCTAATTGATATAATTTGATTCAATTGGAGGTGTACCTGTGGATGTATTTCAAGGCCTACCTTCAAACTCAGTGCCTCTTTGCTTGACATCATGGGAAAATCAAAAGAAATCAGCCAAGACATCAGAAAAAAATTGTAGACCTCCACAAGTCTGATTCATCCTTGGGAGCAATTTCCAAATCCTGAAGGTACCACGTTCATCTGTACAAACAATAGTACGCAAGTATAAACACCATGGGACCACGTAGCCGTCATACCACTCAGGAAGGAGATGCGTTCTGTCTCCTAGATATGACCGTACTTTGGAGCGAAAAGTGCAAATCAATCCCAGAACAACAGTAAAGGACCTTGTGAAGATGCTGGAGGAAACAGGTACAAAAGTATCTATATCCACAGTAAAACGAGTCCTATATCGACATAACCTGAAAGGCCGCTCAGCAAGGAAGAAGCCACTGCTCCAAAACCGCCATAAAAAAGCCAGCTACGGTTTGCAACTGCAACATGGGGACAAATATCGTACTTTCTGGTCTGTCTTCTGGTCTGATGAAACAAAATAGAACTGTTTGGCCATAATGACCATCGTTCTGTTGGAGGAAAAGGGGGAGGCTTGCAAGCCGAAGAACACCATCCCAACCGTGAAGCACGGGGGTGGCAGCATCATGTTGTGGGTGTGCTTTGCTGCAGGAGGGACTGGTGCACTTCACAAAATAGATGGCATCATGAGGTAGGAAAATTATGTGGATATATTGAAGCAACATCTCAAGACATCAGGCAGGAAGTTAAAGCTTGGTCGCAAATGGGTCTTCCAAATGGACAATGACCCCAAGCATACTTCCAAAGATGTGGCAAAATGGCCTAAGGACCACAAAGTCAAGGTATTGGAGTGGCCATCACAAAGCCCTGACCTCAATCCCAAAGAAAATTTGTGGGCAGAACTGAAAAAGCGTGTGGGAGCAAGGAGGCCACCAAACCTGACTCAGTTACACCAGCTCTGTCAAGAGGAATGGGCCAAAATTCACCCAACCTATTGTGGAAAGCTTGTGGAAGGCTACCCAAAACGTTTGACCCAAATTAAACAATTTAAAGGCAATGCTACCAAATACTAATTGAGTGTATGTAAACTTCTGACCCACTGGGAATGTGATGAAAGAAATAAAAGCTGAAATAAATAATTCTCTCTACTATCATTCTGACATTTCACATTCTTAAAATAAAGTGGTAATCCTAACTGACCGAAGACAGGGAATTTTTACTAGGATTAAATGTCAGGAATTGTGAAAAACTGAGTTTAAATGTATTTGGCTAAGGTGTATGTAAACTTCCGACTTCAACTGTACCATATATACCCTATACCGGGGTATTTGGAAATAGCCACAGGACGGTTTTTCAATATCGTCAATACCGTTGATACCTTTGAAGTTTTTCAATACATTTGAATATTTGTAGGTATTTTTTAAGTAAATACCTGCAGTCAACTTGTGCAATTCATTAGGAGATGAAGCAGATCACGTTCTTATTTCACCTGTCACATTATTATTATTAATTTACATTATGAAGCGTACTTAGTTCACCAGCACAGTTGAGCCGGTCACGTGTTTGTTTGTAAATAGCAGGTAGGTGAGTAAAGCTGTGTCACAGGGGTCATGTTTTATATTGAATGTCAACAGTGTTTTTCTGCTTCAATAGAGTGATCAGGGACGTGCAACTATAGTCTATAGTTTTCCTTCACGGAAAATAAGTTACATAATATGCATAATATAGCTTCATTTCCATCAGCTGACAAAAGAAGTGCACTGCTATTTGGCTGGCAACCACACAAGTAGATGAGCTTACAATGAAAAATGCAAGGTCTTTTTTTGTCAAAAACTATGCATGGCCTTCATATGTCTAATGTTTAAGCTTATCATAGAAAGAATGTAGCCAGCTACATTTCCTAATGTTTTGCGTACATTTTATTTCGCGTTTTACCTGAGAAAAATAGGCTGGCTACACTGAGAAAAGTACCAGAGAAAAGTAGCTACACATCAGTCTGAGCTCTGTCTGCTGATAGAACGCCAGTTGTGAATTCTCATCCGAGTTTAGAAGTGCAGCTGAAGCACAAAGTGAGTCTGATGCCGAGCAGAGATTACAATAAGAAGCATTTTAGATCGGTGTTTACAAAACACAGCAAGATATTTCTTATGCGTTTCATATATTTTTCTGGTCGAGAAAAACGCAGAATGTGTTATGTGTTAACACGACCCGAGTTTAACTTGCTATCTAGGTACGTAGCTGAGGTAATAAGGTGACGGGACATCATATTGTGTTAGTTTCTGACGTGTTTGAGAAGGCAAAGTCGCTATCTTGATTTCCTTGACTTTTTTCTTCCTCTCCGTTCTCTGCCTTTCTGCTAGTTTTTCTGGTGCCCCCTTGTGTACTAAACCGGTAATACCGTAAATCCAGAGATGAAAGGACGGTATGACGATATGAAAATCTGGACCCTATTTCACACCCTAGCCTCTCATGACACACAAAACATGCTGTGCTTTATTGCTTACTGTATATGACATGCTCTTGAAGAGAAACGCGTGATGTAACATTTTTGGTTGGGAGAGATGTACAATATGTGTATGACCACATGACAAGGCAATTCACAAATAAATCACTGACTACCAAGTCACATTGGGTAACATTTTGAAGAGACATTGTCAAATTAAACCCCATGTTCCACAGATCTAACTTGGTCCCAGATCAGTTTGTGCGGTCTTGCCAACACCTATGGTCATTGCGAAACAGCACAAATAAGTCCAGAACCAGGCTACCATTGATCAGTCCAACTGTCTGAACCGTTTCAACAAACTCCTAGGGACACAATGTCCCGAGTGGCGCAGCGGTCTAAGGCACCGCATCTCAGTGCTAGAGGCGTCCCTACCGACACCCTTGTTTGAATTCAGGCTGTGTTACAACTGGCTGTGATTGGGAGTCCCCTAGGGCGGCGCACAATTGGCCCAGTGTCGGCCGGGGTAGGCCGTCATTGTTTTTAAGAATTTGTTCTTAACTGATTTGCGTAGTTAAATAAAGGTTACATTTATATATATACCATTTTTTTATTAAAAGTAGATGAAATTTGAAATGCGAACCACATGGTGCTCTAAATCCAGCCTCACATAATAGATGGACAAACATTACATGTTCGCACAGATACCATGTAGCCGAACGATAGTTACACATCATTTACATATCTCTGTTTGATAACATTTCGTGTTTAAACACAGTCACTAAACTTAATTAAAAAGAACATTTGGCCTCTTCCTTGAAATGTAATAATTGCTTTATGTATCTTATATGCAGTTGCAAGGTACACTTGAGTACCTACTAGGATACATTCTGGTTACCGTGGTTACCAAAGTAGTTAAAGTTGCCCTTGTTGGCATGTAGTTTATGTAAAGTGCTACCAAACAGATGAAAACCATCAGGACCAAGAGAGAGTGATGTCCAGAGGGGAGTATTTGTTGATGATGCCAGCACAGACTCTCTCTATTTTCATCTTCTGGGACCGCTTCCCTTGTTCTTCTCCTCCACCCTCTTCCCTTCTTCCTCTTCCTCCCATTGCTGCTGCCGCTAGTGATTTAAGCTAGCACACACGGCCCATGCTGTGATTCCTCTCGCTACTTCTTTCTCTCCCCCACCATCTCCTTCTCTCTTTCTCTCTCCATCCCCCCTGTCAAAAAGACAAAACCCCTCCGTCCCTGCCTCCTCCTCTCTCCTTCCTCCTTCTCTCTCCCCCATTCTCTCTTCCTCTCTCTTTCTGCCTCCACCCTCCTCCCCCTCTCTCCCTCTCCCTCCCTCCTCTCTCCCCTCTCTCTTTCCTCTCTCTCTCTCTCTCTCTCTCTCCGGCCACCAGTTCAAAGCGTTTCGGCGGGCGTCTGGTTCCATTAGGGGCTCGTCCCTCTTCTCACGTCACTGACAGCCAGCCATCTGGGATCCATTGGGCTTAATTACGCCGTCTTTGGATCCCTAACAATGCACCCCCCCCCCCCATTTTCCCCCGCCATGCACTACCAGACCCTGCAGCCCGTGTTGTGGGGGTGCACCTCCTCATCCACACACATGAATGTACATGCACGTGTACACGCACAAATACATACAGGCAAATACACATGGTTGTGCACACCCGCACACAACCACACCAACAAACACACACACTTCCTCTTCAATACACACTCAAAAGTACCACCCCCCTCCCGCCAAGCTTCACAAAAATCCACCAGGCTATATCAACCTCCACCCATAAAAAACACTACCTCATCAGATTCTAACCCCTACCACTGACCCCCTACGCCCCCACATACAGCCCCTTTACCTGACCCTCCTGCCTAGTACCACATACACACAGCACGTTTTACCCCCAACTCCAAAGGAATCCACCAGATTATACTGAAATCCCCCCAAACCACTTCAAATCCTTTTCAACCAGAATCTACCCCTTCCCCTTTGACACACGCTATTTACCCCCCCCCCCTCCCCCCCACACACACACTAACACACACTATATACGGAAGAGGTTGCCATTTTGGAGGCAACCCAAGATTCCTCAGCCTCTGAATGGCAAGATGTGAAATAAACAGAACCGGTCCATTTCCTTGCCCCAATACATATGCTTCTAGCTGGGAGATTGAAATCTCAATCATGAATTTGAATCAAATTAAAAAGATGGCAGCAAGAATGGAACCAGTAACTGCACTTATTACATTTACGGCCATTGCAGAAACTCTTCAAATTGGGTGCATCTTGTCTGGCTGTCTTGTCTGGCTGGAAAAGTGGCTCAGTCACAGAGATTTTCCTTGCACAGAATCGACAATATATTGCTTTACAGTGTTTGTTGGTGGAATACGGTCGGGGGAACGCTGTGAAATCATTTTCACATGTAAATACGTGTTTTAAAGGTGAACTCCTCGGATTTTCCAGTAGGATTTTCCAATTCCACACCAGGATATAGCCTATAGGCATACAAGAAACAGTTGCTAGGTAACATCTACATGTAGGCTACTGGAAACGAAGTGATAGTTGCTAGGTAACATCTATCTGTATTGAGAGATACTGTAAAAACAACAACAACATAAAAAAGGTTGTTGGTAACATACACCTGTACTGAGAGCTAAGAAAACATTACAGTAGAAAAAGTTACTAAGTTACGAGGTAACATCTGTAGTAGGTAACATCTAGGTAACAAACACCTGTATTGATAACTACGTGCGATTTGCTAGATTACTGGGAACTACCTGTACACAAAACAAAGGTARAGTTGCTAGTTAACATACACTTAAACTAAGGAACATTTAACACTTTCAGTTTTCCTTTTACACATCCAGTGAACCAACACAGACTATACTGCCTAAGTGGTTCTCAGATAGTTAGCAAATAGCATAGTATGCTAAGGGCAAACATTGGGCCTAGCGTCTGCCTGTTGCAACCGATAGCTTGTAACGGTACAGCACAGCTTTAGCCGTTAGCATCGTGAGTTTGACGAGCTTGGCCCACCCACGGTGTGTGTATGCACCATACAGACCTCACATACTGTTTAACTGCCTGGTGGCGAGCCAACCCCGCTGACAGGAACGCTCAAAGTTCATTATGCTGCAAACCGAGCAGCTATTCATTCAGGGGCTGTGGCTTGAATGAAGTGGAAAGTGCGGTGCACAGAAAAAAAGACRTTGGTACGCACTTCCATACAGTGGCATGGATTTACACCACGGGCTCTATTTCCGGCTGCCGCTAAGCCAGCGCCATTGTCAAACACAAAATGTGAGTGGACAAATTATTTTAGCCAGCTACTGTTATTATTTTGGATATGCACAAAACCCCTCATGTAGGCTACATGTCCATAAGACCATCATGGTATGAAAGATGACTGATACCGCTGACCCTATTTAGAAACATTTAAGTAATTCCTCTGTTACAATTGCTTGTTTTCTGTTTCATGTGATTAGAAAACAAGTTGTCAGTAGGCTACCCTTACCCTAGGCCTATTACAACGAAAGCTGTTTCAACAGCAATACGTTGCGTGTATTTCTTATCCTGGCCATGCATTAGCCAAGGAGCCTATCGATAAAATATTTCTAGGTCACACTTTATTTGGATAGTCCGGATAGTCCATCTGTAGATGCTCTATCTGTTAATAAGCAACTGCTTGCTAAGGTTTACGGTTAGGGTTAGGTTTAGAATAAGGGTTAGGGTTAATGTTAGGGCTAGGGTTGAATTTAGGATTAGGGTAAGGGTTCAGGTTAGGGCTAGGGTTAGTAGATAGTTAGCTGAAATGTTACTGATAGTCTGTAGAGCATCTACAGATGGACTATTTTTTTAAAGTGTTACCAGTTTCTAAATGGTCTACTCGTGAGGATTTTGCCATCATTCTTTGGCATTATTCACAATGAAAATAGGCCTACCTGCAGTACATACTCCATTCGGCTTGTATCCATCCCTATTTCCAAAAAGTGTCTCTTGTCCATTTACCTAAGAAACAGTCCATCGAAAATATCGAAATGATTCAGTCCTACTGTATAAGGCCATATCAACGGTAGGCCTAGGCTATATCTTGCTTATTGAGAATGTGCCTCACACATGCAATACAATTTACAGGAGCCTAGTATCCTTTTGTTTAGGAGAAGTGTGATGCGTAAAGACATACTCGTTGAAGCCAATTTCAACAATGTTGACTGTCAACACTCCATTGCTTACTGCTCGTTACTGTAGCCTGTGCTATTTGCTATTTAATAAACTGTAGTATCAATTCACAATGGACTAGGACGAGAATATTCTGTGCCCCCCCCTTACAGAAAATAACTACAGTATTCCTATAGGATATTATAGGATTTCTATAGTAACCTATAGTGGGCTTATAGCGTCCTATAATATCTCTCTCCCTATATAATATTCTTATAAGATTTCCTGCCAGATGTTTTCTGTAATAATACTCAATAGTACTTGTATAGTATTATCATGAATCAAAATCTCTATAGTATTCCTATAGTGAGTTTTTAGTAGCTCTCTTGCATACCTATCATAAATGCGCTTTTTTCAATGAAGAACATTGTGCTTCATTGTCATCATTGTTGTTCAGCTTCTTTGCCCTTTTCTGCTTATTATACAGCATCTGTTATTTAAATATTTCCTAAATTAAATAAATTGCATAACATTGCCCGTGTCTCAAAACATGTGTAGATCCAACAACATGTCTCAACTCAAATTGAATGGATTGAAGAGCTACTTTTTATATGACTTATTTTGAAGTTATGCAAATCCTTAAAAAATGTACTCATACACTACATAACCAAAAGTATATGGACACCTGTTCGTCAAACATTTCATTCCAGAATCATGGGCATTAATATGGAGTTGTTCCCCCCTTTGCTGCTATAACAGCCTCCCCTTTTCTGGGAAGGCTTTCCCCCTAGGACCAAAAGGCTCTTCAACAGCTTCTACCCCCAAGTAATTAGACTGCTGAACAATTCATAAATATTCATAAATTTACATTGACCCCCCCYCCCCCCCCCATCCCTCTTGTACACTGCTGCTACTCGCTGTTTGTTTGTTACCCATGCATAGTCACTTCGCCCCAACCTACATGTACAGATTACTTCAACTAGCCTGTACCCCTGCACACTGACTCGGTACCGGTGCACCCTGTATACAGCCTCGTTATTGTTATTCTTATTGTGTTACTTTTATTAGTACTTTATATTTTAGTCTACTTGGTAAATATTTTCTTCTTCTTGAACTGCACTGTTGGTTAAGGGCTTGTAAGTAAGCTTTTCATGGTAAAGTCTACACTTGTTGTATTCGACGCATGTGACAAATAAAATTTGATTTGATTTGATTTACATCTTGTAACATTGCTGCGGGGATTTGCTTCTATTCAGCCACAAGCATTAGTGAGGTCAGGCAATGATATTGGGCTATTAGGCCTGGCTCACAGTCGGTGTTCCAATTTATCCCAAAGGTGTTCAGGGCTCTGTGCAGACAAGTCAAGTTCTTCCACACCGACCTCGAAAAACCATGTCTGTATGGACCTTGCTTTATGCACGGGGGCATTGTCATGCTGAAACAGAAAAGGGCCTTCCCCAAACTGTTGCCACAAAGTTGGAAGCACAGAATCACCTAGAATGTCATTGTATGCTGTAGCGTTAAGATTTCCCTTCACTGGAACTAAGGGGCCTAGCACGAACCATGAAAAACAGCCCCAGACCATTATTCCTCCTCCACCAAACTTTACAGTTGACACTATGCATTGGGGCAGGTAGCGTTCTCTTGGCATCCGCCAAACCCAGATTAGTCCGTCGGACTTCCAGGTGTTGAAGCGTGATTCATCACTCCAGAGAACGTGTTTCCACTGCTCCAGAGTCCAATGGCGGCGAGCTTTACACCACTCCAGCCGACGCTTGGTATTGCGCATGGTGATCTTAGGCTTGTGTGTGGCTGCTCGGCCATGGAAACCCATTTCCTGAAGCTCCAGACGAAACAGTTCTTGTGCTGACGTTGCTTCCAGAGGTAGTTTGGAACTCGATAGTGAGTGTTGCAACCCCGTTAATAATGTCATAGTAATAAGTGTACACACTCCCCTTACATAAATAGACCCACCGAGGTCAAAAGAGGTTGGCTGGTATTGATGCGTTTATATACATCTGTGAGCAAGTTTCTGATAAAGTCAGGCCTCTATTGTTAGGCTACTATTGTTGGTCCAAGTTTGTCTGTAACATCAAAGAAAAGGGGAAATAGTTGCTGTGAAAAACGGTAATACAGTTTTTTGCTCATGTTTGGGTCCCCTGTATTGCCAACCAGAAATATGGGAGAATGGGAGATTCAGAAAGTATTCACACCCCTTGACCTTTCCCACATTTTGTTGTGTTACAGCCTGAATTTAAAATTTATAAAATTGATATATTTTTTGTCATTAGCCTACACACAATACCCCATAATGTCAAAGTGGAATTATGTTTTTCAATTTTCTTTTAACAAATTAATTAAAAATGAAAGCTGAAATGTCTTCAGTCAATACGTATTCAACCCCTTTGTTATGGTATGCCTACATAAGTTCAGAAGTAAACATTTGCTTAACAAGTCACATAATAAGTTGCATGGACTCAGTCCATGTGCAATAATAGTGTTTAATATGATTTTTGAATGACTACCTCATCTCTGGACCCCTCGCTCTTGTGCTTAGTAGAGCAGTGCATTTCAAACACAGATTCTACCACAAAGACTAGGGAGGTTTTCCAATGCCTCGCAAATAAGGGCACCTATTGAGCAGACATTGAATATCCCTTTGAGCATTGTGAAGTTATTAATACACCTAGTAACTACAAAGATATAGTTACAGTTTAAAAGCTGTGATAGGAAAAATCTGAGGATGAATCAACAACATTCTAGTTACTCCACAATACTGACCTAATTGGCAGAGTGAAAAGAAGAAAGCCTGTACAGAATTTAAAAAAACTCCCAAACATGCATCCTGTTTGCAATAAGGGCAATAAGGCACTAAAGTAATATTGTCCTGAATACAAAGTGTTACGTTTGGGGGAAATCCAATATAACACATTACTGAGTACCACTCTCCATATTTTCAAGCATAGTGGTAGCTGCATCATGTTATGGGTATGCTTGTAATTGTAAAGGACTGGCCAGTTTTTCAGGATAAAAAATAAACGGAATGGACCACAGGCAAAACCCTAGAGGAAAACCTGGTTCAGTTTGCTTTCCACTAGACACTGGGAGATGATTTCACCTTTCAGCAGGACAATAACCTAAAACACAAAGCCAAATGTGCACTGGAGTTGCTTACCAAGAAGACAGTGAATGTTCCTGTGTAGCCAAGTTACAGTTTTGACTGAAATCTACTTGAAAATCTATGACAAGACTTGAAAATGGTTGTCTAGCAATGATCAACAACCAATTTGACAGAGCTTGAAGAATTTTGAAAAGAATAATGGCCAAATCTTGCACAATCCAGGTGTGGAAGGTTCTTCGAAACTTACCCATAAAGACTCACAGCTGTAATCACTGCCAAATGTGCTTCTACAAAGCATTGATTCAGGGATGTGAATACTTACGTACATTTTTTTGTATTTTATTTTCAATACATTTGCAAACATTTCTAAAAACATGTTTCATTTTGTCATTATGGAGTATTGTGTGTACAGTAGAAGGGTGAGAAAAACATATATTTAATAAATTTTGAATTCAGGCTGTAACGCAACAAAACGTGGAATAGGTTAAGAGGTATAAATATTTTCTGAAGGTACTGTATATAGTACAGTAGCCTAATCTTTGGCATTTTGTAATCATGTATTTATAGTCTATGGATGTTATGCTTGTTTCGGCCCACAGAGGGAGCAGCTCACTCTAGTGCTTAGTTTACGCAGTGTTGCCAATTTAGCGACTTTGTCGCTATATTTAGCAAATTTTCAAACCCCATCCAGCGACCTTTATTGGCTACTTTTCAGGCTGCATTTGGAGAGTTTTGGCACCAAGAGTCTATATGGTTTTAATGGCAGCTGTGCCACAGCAAGTTAAATTGGCGCTGTGGTCATCGCAGCTCTGGCAAAACGTATTCCAGTGACTTCTAGCGACAAATCAAACAGCAAATAGCGATTTTCCCTGAAAAATAGTTGACAACACTTGCTTCTTGTGCACTCTCTCTATAGTGGCTCTTGCCAGTTGATTGAGAGAGCCAACTGAAAATTTAAGAGAGAAGCAGCAGATAAACACATTTTAAACCTTATCATCATGGTGAGCGAGTTAAAAAGCATATGATATAAAACACCAAGTTAAGCGGAGTGTAATGATATTATTGTTGTTCTTTTTTTATTATGTTTTGAAAGTTTAATTCATTTTCAAATCTCTATTGGCATAGAAGCTAACATCGGCTAATGTTAGCTCCAGTCAAGCTAGCCTGTCATAGTCATGGCGATACAGGACTCCAACGAAAGTTCACACAGACAGTGTAAATAAAGGGAAAGATTGTAACTTTGCTATTGTTAGGGATATGTTGAGAATGACATGATGGAAATGTACTGATGAGATACATGTCCATCTTGAATCACTAGGGTGGATAATGAATATAATGTCCTTAAATTCCTTCATTTATGAGGCTGTTTCTCCAAAAAAGCAATGTGTTCCCCAGTTGAAATGGCCTTTCATGTGTATTTAGTACTAAATCTAACAATTATGTTTTGTAGAGCTTCCAATGCTTCTCAAAGAAGTGCAGGAGTTTAGGCTGGAAAGGAAAAAGTATCTCTCACTTTTCTTAACGCATAATGAAATTGTCCTCCTTTGTGAATGACATAAACACATGTTTAAAAACATTAACAAGGATACATTTATCCTTGCATATCACATCTCATGATTGGAAAAGTGACCACTATTGCCTGAACTTATGATGTGCCTTTGTGTTTTCTATAGGTTGAACTGGAAGAGGGCTCCAAAATCCACATTTCAAAAACTTTGTGGCAAGGCTCAGCCAAGAACCCCCCCAAAAAGGTGTTGGAATTGATGAGGGCCCTCTTTAGCCGAGAGATCATTGCAAAATCCTCACTTACATACAAGAAGGCCAAAGCCTTGAAGGACCATGAAGCAAAACCTCAACTCTATCCCACATGAGTCTCTGCATCGTACTTTGGAGCCAAAAGTGCAAATCAATCCCAGAACAACATCAAAGGACCTTGTGAAGATGCTGGAGGAAACAGGTACAAAAGTATCTATATCCACAGTAAAACGAGTCCTATATCGACATAACTTGAAAGGCCGCTCAGCAAGGAAGAAGCCACTGCTCCAAAACCGCCATAAAAAAAGCCAGACTACGGTTTGCAACTGCACATGAGGACAAAGATCGTACTTTTTGGAGAAATGTCCTCTGGTTGATGAAACAAAAATAGAACTGTTTGGCCATAATGACCATCGTTATGTTTGGAGGAAAAATGGGGAGGCTTGCAAGCAGAAGAACACCATCCCAACCGTGAAGCACGGGGTTGGCAGCATCATGTTGTGGGAGTGCTTTGCTGCAGGAGGGACTGGTGCACTTCACAAAATAGATGGCATCATGAGGTAGGAAAATTATGTGGATATATTGAAGCAACATCTCAAGACATCAGGCAGGAAGTTAAAGCTTGGTCGCAAATAGGTCTTCCAAATGGACAATGACCCCAAGTATACTTACAAAGTTGTGTCAAAATGGCTTAAGCACAACAAAGTCAAGGTATTGGAGTGGCCATCACAAAGCCCTGACCTCAATCCCATAGAAAATTTGTGGGCAGAACTGAAAAAGCGTGTGCGAGCAAGGAGGCTTACAAACCTGACTCAGTTACACCAGCTCTGCCAGGAGGAATGGGCCAAAATTCACCAACTTATTGTGGGAAGCTTGTGGAAGGCTACCTTGAAAAGTTTGACCCAAGTTAAACAATTTAAAGGCAATGCTACCAAATACTAATTGAGTGTATGTAATCTTCTGTCCCACTGGGAATGTGATGAATAAATCATTCTCTCTACTATTATTCTAACATTTCACATTCTTAAAATAAAGTTGTGATCCTAACTGATCTAAAACAGGGAATTTTTACTAGGATTAAATGCCAGGAATTGTGAAAAACTGAGTTTAAATGCATTTGGCTAAGGTGTATGTAAACTTCTGACTTCAACTGTAGTATGCTTATTGGTCATAGTATGGATATAGCTAATATGCCAAAAGTTCCCAGATGCCGTACTGAATCCGCCAAAATACGAAGTATACAACTGGACACTATTTCCGTGCTTTTAGGGCCCATAATGCAATTCTTCAGGAAATGGGCGTGGCTTCACAACGTTTTCAGATTTGAAGAAAATTGTGGAAAATATGCAGCCGATGTCCTTAGAGAGCGGATACAAATTCATTGCTTTAACTTATTATGACAAATGTTAAGAAAATGTTGAGCAATGTAATAAAGTAATGACTTTTCAAATAAGTTACCTTACACGTTATGTTGGCTGACAATTTGTTAGCTACATTATCCTTACAAACCGCATAGCATTACTGCAGTATGTACTAGCATGTTAGCTAGTTACCTTACGTTAGTTGGCTACTAATACATCGAACTTGCCAGGAAGTTTATTAACTATCTGCTATCTAACTAACTAACCAACATTTATTGATTTGATTATTCACATCATTCTTAGCTAAGTGGCATAGTCGTTGTGCGTTTCAATGGACATTGTTAATTCTGGCTATCTACTCCGATTTCAGAGCACTCTTGCGCAGAACATGGCCGGTGTCGGTAAACATTTGCAAAAAAAGCGTAATTAAATTGTTGCCAGCAGCACAGTTACAGTCACCAACACTCTGTATAACATGAAAACAGCCTAACCAGCTCTGCTAGGGCAAGTAAAATGGTCAGAGTGAGGTGTTCTCTTATTTGTGTCTGGAAGTAGCTAGCCAACGTTACTCAGATAGCTTGGGTGCTTGACTGCCGTTGGACGCTCGGATCAACCCTACTCCTCGGCCAGAGCGTCCAGTGTGCTCTCTGAATGCTCCGAGAGAGAAAGCTCTGAATTTACAAAAGGACAATCTGACCACTCTCTGGATTTACGAACGCTCAGAGCGCACTGTGGCACTCCAGATTGAATTTACGAACACAAACGAAATCATAAAATGTCTAGCTAGTCATTTGTTATGCTAACAAGCTAGCAAGAGGTTGCATAGCAACACCATCAACTTCCGGTAGACAGGCAAAGCATGAGTATGCTCAACTGAAATGATACCGTTCGTTTACAATATACTAAAATTAACGAATAGTATGTAGTATACAGTATGTTAGTATGGGTATTCGAACACAGCTCTAGTCTTCACCCAGTAGCTCAGATTGTGACAGGTAATTTCCCCTTTCTTGCATGCTTTTAATTCTGACTCTTTGTGTATTAGGCTATAGGCCTAGTGGAATGTATACAAGAAGAAATTTAAGTTAAAAGCCAATTATTGTTATTATATGCCTTATTTTGTCATTCCAGTTAAATTCTGATTTCAGATTATCAATCCTTACCAAATAAGGAAGACTCAGTATGCTCTAAGTTTTTTTCTATCTTCATTAGGAATTTGTGTAAATGGCAGCAGTTTGGGAAAAGACACACAAAGATACACATTTTCAAAGGTGTTTTTTCTTGACTGATTACCATTTGATTGATGTGGTGCTATTGCACGTCATATCATTTGAAAGGGCTGTTTCTCAGCTTTCAAAATATGTATTACGTTTTCATATATGGTTTGACACCAGCAAAGTATGTTCATTTATCTACGCTGGTCTCAGTACATTCATGAATTCCCCATGGATTGGATGGCATCAAAAACATCCAACTCGCACCACAATATAACATCTGAACACATGACATACATGTCTGTTATATCACAGCTGTCTGTTGTATTTCAAGGATGAGTGAAGAGGTTTGGTAAGACTTCCTATGAATCATTAGCGAGCACCCCTGGCTTTGACTAGAATATAATCATTGTGATTTTGTTTTAATGTGAATTGGGCTGGAGGTAAAGTGAGGTAGGTTAGGTATGTGTGTCTCTACTGTACCGAAATGCTGCCAGGTATTCAGCGTCGCCCATGGGAGGGTCCAAGCCTCCCATCCATGCCACATTGACATTGAAGCCCTCACCTGCTCCTGCTCCAACCTGGACAGAGTGGGAGAGAGAGTTATGTCTTACTTCATGGAAAGTTGTGCTGAGAGTTGAAAGGTCATGAGATATTTTGCATCAAATGTTCACAAACTATCAGCACGGTTGTTTAAAAATGCGCATTTGTTACAATTGAGGAAAAGCCGCGTCACATTTCAATGACATACGGGAGTGATTACGATTTCCAAATGAAAGACGGCTGGCCATTAATTCAACGCCTCCATCAACTCAACTATTTCGATTTTTGATACAATTTGTCAAATCTGCTAATAAATCCCTCGCAGCAACAACAAAACTACACCCAGATTAAGTCCCAGTTTTAACACACTACAGGGACGTACGTATATTCTTGAGTCGGCACTTGGCGATATTCAGATTCTAGTTATATTTCACATAATCTCCGCACCCAGAACCAAATGTTAACATCTGTCACGAGAGACTATATTTCACCAAATGCCAGGCACAACCGGTGGATGTCTCCCTGATTTGACCTCACGTTCGTGGGGTGGCATACTAACTGATCCCCTGGTCTTAAGAGGAGAGTAAGCCTTAAAAATGTCTGCTAACACGGCTATTTAGCTTTTGAAACTCCTCCGCCATCGCTCAATGTCATGGCGAGGAGATAGTGAGGACTCTGAGTGACACACTCTTGGCAACAAATTGCAGTCATTTCCTTTGTGTGTGTGTGTGTTCGTGTGCGTGAGGATGATGTGCATTGCAGAGTGTCTGACTTGACTCTCTCTCGGTAGACGGGATGTTCACAGGGCAAACTCAAAACACATGAGCTCCGCCATCCACTGCCAACTAGTCACTCTCCCTCTCTTTCTCTCTCTCCATTGTTCTTCTCTTCTTCATCCCCTTTCTTCATCCCCCCCCTCTTTCTGTTATTCCTTTCATGTTTAAGAGACGCTGGAGCGGATTACGGGTACCCTGATGTTTCTCTGTGGTACCCCTGATGACATCAATGCTACCCCTTAGTGTGTTATATAGGTACATGGGGTTGTGGTCGAGGGACACAGAGACTCCAGAGGTTTACCACACAGCTCAGTGGCGGTCGAGGGGCCATTTAAGGCTAAGCCACATCCAAGCCAGCATAGCATCTAATGGACCATCTTCCCATGATGAAGAATATGGTAAAACATCCACTTTTTTTATCCTCCTTATTTGGTGAGAATGGAGTGGGTAGTAACAAACGCTAAAGGGGTTTCAGACTATTGGGCCGACACAATCCGTTCTGTGCTGTCTCAGACGTTCCCCCCCCCCCCCACATGAAAAGACCAATCATGTATTTGATGGGGGAGCATGATGTACATGGTGGTGGATAGTGCAACCTGACTTACCTCGGCTGGGTTCCCGCTCCCGGGGAAGAAGTTGCCATTGTCATAGCGATGCAGGGAGATGTACAGCACGCTGGAGTCGTTGTAGAACACTGACTGGGTACCGTTGCCATGGTGAACATCCTGCACATTGGGGATAAAGTTCAAGGGGTCGTCAGACTCGTAATTATGTAGTATGCTTGACCAGTCTCATACTTGCTCTGGATGTTTGCATCTTATTTGTCTTTACAAACCAGGTAGTATTTAAGTGTGCATGTGTTCCAACGTGTGTGTGTGTGTGTCTGTGTTAACGCCCAGACTCGTGGCGGGCCCAGACTCATGTGAAAAGCAGAGATCAGTGTGAATGTTGACACCACGCTTATGGTCAATATGTGTGTTGTGTAAGTAAGCAAGTGTTTAGCTTCCATGTGGGGACCAGTGATGGCAGTCATCTCTCACCCAGTCCACAATGAGGATCTTGTTGATGCTGAGTTTGTGCTGGAGCTGCTTGGCTGCGATGGCCACGGAGTTGAAGAAGCAGAAACCCCTTTGGAAAGACACATATGGACTTATGAGAACATAATCAGGACAGGAGGTCATGTCCCCATAACGAGACAAAAGACACCCAATGTAATGTGAGGGCGTCTCAGAGAATGTCCTCACGATACACACACTAGGTGATGTGAGGATATTAGTGCCAATGGGTCAAACATGCTTTGTTTCACTGGACATGCACTCATATTTAGGCTTGGTTTGAATGGCGAAGGGGCAATGTATGAATGATGGGAAAAAGACACGCAAGTAAACGCAAGTAAACATCTGACAATCTCAGACAAAATAAAACCATAACAGAAACAAAAGCAAAACACAAAGACGAAAATACTCTCCACATATCAAAATAAGTTCTCGTGAAATAAGTTCTCGTGACCTGAAGTCATTCCTCGTGACCTCCCCTCCTCGTGCATTTCAGAGAATGTGCTCCTCATAAACCACTTACAGTAAGCTGACTCGTACTCAATATCCGTAGGATATTGTGAGACAGAGAAGGTGTGAGAGAAAGAGTTGATGTATGAAAATGAGAAGAGGAATGTTGAAAGCGGTGGTGTCAGCAGGAGCTATAAGCTCGGCGAGTGTGAACTGTAGATCATATCTACTGGCCAACTCCTTTCCTCCAGTAAGTCTTTATCGACACATAAATTACTAGTGACAGGCTCTGCTGAGTACACACACTATCGCGCGTGAACCCACTCACGCATGCAAGCAAGCAAGCACACACACACACACACACACACACACACACACACACACACACACACACACACACACACACACACACACACACACACACACACACACACACACACACACAAGCATGTGGTTAGCCTTCTAACGCATTCTATTTCAGACTGATACACAGACATGCACCCATACACACACACATGCACACAAGCCTTGGGCAGGTAACGCACATACTCCACACACACACATCTAGATGTGTATAAGAGACAGCACACACACACACACACACACACACACACACACACACAGCTGAATGTGGTTAGCCTTCTAACGCATTCTATTTCAGACTGATACACAGACATGCACCCATACACACACACATGCACACAAGCCTTGGGCAGGTAACGCACATACTCCATACACACACATAACACACCCTTTTGGACAGTGCTTTTGATGTGTAGGGAAAACCCTTTGAAATTGTTTTAGAGACCTCCTGGCTCCGTGTGTGTGTGTGCGTCTGTGCAGTACTTACAAGGGGGTAGAGCGACCTGCATGGTGTCCAGGGGGCCTCACCACTGCAAAGCCATTCTGTGAGATGGGAATAGAAACTGTTACACTTTGGCTCTCTCTGAGCACATACAACTTACAAAAGCACTTACAATTTGATGTTCATCAGTTCAGAATACATGGTATTGATATATAAATGGAACTGATATAAAAAGGCAATGTTTAAATTCCAATTTCATGTGAAATTCATAAATAATGAACAGAAATGACATTATGCTTCAATATCCAGGTGTATCAATGTATGTCACAGTGTTGACAATTCTGACCAGTTGTGTTACGGCCCTGACATAACTAAGTGGGGGTGTAACCGAGGTGACAATGAACGGTTGGCGGTCTCACCTTCAGCTCTCCCTGTGCTACCCTGAGCGCCAGCTCCGTCACGCTGCCTGCCGCCAAGCGAGACGCCGTCGACGTGTGTGTCTCATTCCAGATCGTATCGTTGTCCACCTGTCAATCATGCAAAACCAGGAATTTACCAGGGGGTGGGATCAAAGTTAAAACCACTAGGAGAAACAAGGGCATCGTTTAGAAACAATATAAGTTGATTGGTTGAAATAGGTGTCACTTGATATCAACTATGTGACAGCCCAATGAGGTACAGAGGAAGTCATGCAGTGGAATTGGGAAACAGAGGTGACGGGTTGTGGTAAAGACTGGATTATTACAGTATTGGATTACAAAGTCTCTACTGTGTTCCAACTAAATGAAGAGTAGCATAACTTATTGGGAGTCAGGGGGATAGAAGTGGCAAGGGTAACATTTACCCACACAAATCACCACAACCTTGACTTTGACTGGTGATGATGACAGTAAAGGAGGTAGTAGAGTATTCCTGTTCTCAGATTCTCTCTCTCTCTCTCTCTCTCTCCTTCCCTTTGTTATTCCATGTTTCAAAACTCCACATTTCTGGCGGTTTGGCACGACAGAACAATGAAATCCTAGGAATTTCTTTTATCACTTTCTTCGCCATCTTGTTTCAATCAGCTCGCCTCACCAGAGGAACCAAAGGCCCGGAAATCCAGGCAGATCAGGCGCCTTATCAACACCATGCAAACCCTCCTCTACTCTCCTCTTCACCCTCTTGCTCTCCTCTTCTTCCTCCTCCACTCATCCCCTCTTTATCCTCTTCTTTATCCTCTTTAATCACGACTATATACAGTCTACCTCCTTCTCTTTTACTCTTCAACGCTCCTCTTCCCCTTCTCTTTCATCTTCATCATCCCCCTGCACTCATCTCTTCTTCAGTGTCTGCATTTTCTCTTTCCTTATCCACACCATATTAGCAGCATTCTTCCTCCTTATCTCTTCTCCCCCTCTTCCTCCTCCACTCATCCTCTCTTCATCCTCTTCTCTGGTGTCTATATTCTCTCTTTCCCCACATCCCTTCCTCCTGAATAAATTCCCCTCCACTCAACCACTCAACCACAGTTCCCCAGGCACCCCTCCAAGCAAACAATTCAGAGTCCACCCTTTCTTCCTCTCTCTCTTCCTCTCATCTCTCACCTCTTCTTTGCCTTTGATATCTGATTGGCGTTTCGACCGTGTCCCCGCCAGCAACAACAGCCTCCACAATTTGTCGCTCTATTAGCTTAATCGTGTAATGAGGTATAATCAAGCATGTAATGTTTGCCATTTTGTAATGTGATTAGATAAGTGGACAGATTTCACATGACTCTTTGATTGTTTGTTACAGGGTCTGTTGAGCTGTTTGCCTGTGTACTGTAAGTGTGTGTGTGTGTGTGTGTGTGTGTGTGTGTGTGTGTGTGTGTGTGTGTGTGTGTGTGTGTGTGTGTGTGTGTGTGTGTGTGTGTGTGTCTGTGCGTGTGCGTGCGTGCGTGCGTGCGTGCGTGCGTGCGTGTGTTATTCTGAGTAACTCACTCCAACTCCTCCACAAGGTAGCATCACAAACATCCTTTGAGATAAGATTCCTGAAAGAGTGAGATAAATCCAATACATTAATCTTACATTCATTCAATACTTGATGATCCATGCATATGTGTATAGTTCCATGTGTGTGATTTATGAGTGTGTAAAAATACTTATGTGTGGCTTTTACTAGGGCTGTTGCGGTGACCGTATTACCACCACACCGGCGGTCACGACTCAAGAAGGCAGTCAAATTCCACGTTACCGTTTAGTCACGGTAATTAGGSTACTCCAAGCTCTGATGCTGCTGCTGGTCATTAGTAGCCTTCCAAACTTGCTAACTGACTGGTACTCAGCACTCTATTGTCCCTCTAATCACTCTGACATCAATGCAAATGTGTTTGAAAATCTAATCAAACACTTCGTGAGAGCCCATGAGCTCATGTTGCACAACATTTCTATAGGCTATGCAATAGCGGGAGAAAACAGCGTGGTGGCCGCTAAATAAAAAGAGGAAGATCCCATCAGCTTTCTACAGGCTAGGCCTACTATATTTATTTCTCAACTTCCTAATATTAAGCACATTGCTTATATTTACATCAGGAGTATAGCCTACCTGGCTGGCATGAAAATAAACCACGGGGAAAAGCGTCCTCCATTCGCTATTTAAGTGCATAGATGACATGTATTTTTTCCCCTGCCCCTGTTTCGAKACAGGTGCGTGAYAATGGTCCATTCTAAATCAAAACAAATTTCACACTTATATTATTTAGTATATGTAAAGACAAGCTTAAATCAAGAATAGTCTGATGGGTGACAATATTAGCCTATAACTTGTGAATTATATATTATTACTTGTGAATGATGCCCAGCATAAGAAACAATGGCTTTTTTTTGTGACTTCTTCAAATCATAGTCGCACACCTCATGTAGCCTAGCCCATAGGCCTATGTGTTTTAATAAGGTTTGTATCACAACTAAAGTGGCCAAATAACTTCTTAAAATTAAGCACATTAATCCGCTTCACAAGGGGTGTAGAGCCTAACTGGCATATATAAGCAGCGTGTGAGTTTCACGTTTGGGGAAGATCATTTTCACCATAAAAATGCACCTTGATAATAAAAGCATTATATGCATAATCAAATTCCCTTTTGATAATAGTGTTTTCCGCTAATGGGACATTCGTGCTTATAGCCTACTGCCGTTTGTGCATTGCTGCACTTATAACGTGAAGAAGTAGACAAATAGTTTATCAACATTTTAAGCTAAATGTTCTGATCTGTTGCGTCAGCCACATTGCATTAAAAAAAGTGTTTTGCTGCTAGTGGTTGTATTAATTTTAGATCTATCGCATCCCACAACTATCTCAGACTATGTTTGGAATATTTATTTCTCGCACAGAATAAAATAGGTTGACTTTTGCACTATGGGTATAGTACATTGACATAGGCTAGTGCTTTATCTGTTCGTAAGGCCTACTCATGTTGTTGGCTGACGAAAAGTAAATGTGGACAGTTCTAATATCTTCAGTATGCACCTCGGGAATTGGATGAGGAYGCGCACAGTTGCGTCCCTGACGTGTCTGTCTTCACTTGTAGCCTGTGAGAAAGACCCGATCACGTGACGGAGAGCCGTGTGAACGAGAGATGCTTCGGATTGGCAGCACACTCAGGGAGAAGGGCACAACAGGCAGGACTCCTGGCCGCAAAAGGCATGGATTTATTTTAGGGTGCATTACGGCCACAAAGGGGATGCCGCCGTGAAATTCGAGGCATTATCAAGGGCTTGTCAAATTGTGAATGAGAGACTATTGGTGTGTGTACAGCCTGCCTTTCAAGCTACTTTTTTTGAAATTATCATTAGTCTCATCATGCAGCCTTACAATGTATTAAAATCAAAACATATAGCCCAAAGTTTGTAGAACAACCAAAGTTACATCAATAACTCTAAATTAAGCATATAGGAGTAGCTGTTTCTTTGTTAACCGCTCAACACACAAAACAGCCGCATGTGCGCACTCCCTCAAATCTTTTGGAGAATAAAAATAAATAAATATTCAGCTTTGTTCAATTGTATTCTTCATACTATAAAATAATATAAAATAATGCCACGGAATTATAAGCAAATCTTGTCTGCTATATGAACTAGTGTAGCCCACAGCCATTTGGCATAGCCACATCAGGACCCAACATAAGGACAACTCAGAGTATGCTATTCTTCTCTTCTGAAATAGACTACATTTTCTTCATATCATGCTTCTTTAGACCTGTCTAAAATAAATTATGGATTTATTGTGAAGATGTAGGCTATATTTACATGGATTTATTCAACTTTTTATAAATGGATTCTAGGCTATGTGTGGAAGCCAGGAGAGGCTAAATGTGTTTATGTTAATTAACGGTCAATTACCATGAGACCGACAGTTATTTGCTTGACAGTCATCGGCTGACAAAATTTYGTGACCGCCACAGCCCTACCTATTACCTATATGGCCAAGTGAGTGTGAGTGTTTGACAATGAGGTGTGTCAGAGCGGTGTGTGTGTGTGCGCGTGAAGATGAGTGTGCATGTTTGTGTGTTGGTGTATGTGTGAGAGAGAGAGAGAGAGAGAGAGAGAGAGAGAGAGAGAGAGAGAGACTGAGCGCGTGTCGCACCAGCCAGCTTGCGGTTGTCCAGTTTGAGGCGGTTGAGTGGGTTGGTGCCGTACAGCAGGACGTGTTTCTCAGAGTGGACAGACTGAAGCTCCTCCAGAGTTGCCTTTCTGCTCCGGATACACTGGAGGAGTGCACACACACACACGCCATGCCATTTAGAATTAACCAACGCACCACACACACACACACGAGACACAGGCGCATACACGCAGGCGCATACACACACTAGTCCACATGCATACACTCGCAAACGCACTCGCGAATGCACACACACACCCATGAACACACACAAATTACAGCATAGGTACACACACAGGCCTCCCTTGGAAAAGAGGTCTTCTGACCTCAATGGGACTGTTTAAAGAGACAAACAAAACACAAAGTTTGATCTTGGAAACCTGGGCCAGGGCAAAGGGGGGGTGCAGTGCTGGGGTGTAACCCTAGGTGGCAGCAGTGTTCATAACAGGAGTTTCAACCAACATATTTAGTTCTGTGGTGTTGTGTAGAAAGGGAGAGGGAGATACCTAGCCAGTTTTACAACTGAATGCATTTAACTGAAATGTGTCTTCCGCATTTAACCCAAACCCTCTGAATCTAGAATATTGTAGTGTAGTATGTGCTGCTGTGTTATGCTTTATATGGTACCTACCTCACACTGGTTCCTGAGGCCTCTCTCCTGAAGTCTGGACCAGATGCTTTGGATTCTTCCAGCATGCTCGGGGTGTCGGCTATTGTCGCCACAGGTGCACTGGTGCTTCAGCATCTGAGAGTCATACACCAGACCTATACACACACCGACACACACTGTAGTTTAGAGACCATACAAAATAGGTAGAAAGCCAGACAGATAGTAGACGGGACCACCTAGATCCTAATAAATGAAGTGCTAATAATTCTATGGATGGGACATACAGCACCTTCTGAATATACAGTATGTTGTACATGAGATACAACAAGATACAACAAGCACTGTGTATAGTACAGCACTCCCCAAGTGTCTCTCACCAGTGGTGAAGCGTAGCTTGGCGGTGGTCTCCGGACCAGGGCCGGCCAGAGACTGTGGGGTGTCCGTGGGCTGTGGAGGAGGAGGGAGAGAGGTGGAGGCGGGGGAGGACTGGGCGCGACCGAGGGGGCGGTGTGCAGGGCCCAGAACCACGGGCACACCCAGGGGGTCCAGGTGGGTCGCTTGTCTACGCCTGTCTGTCARGACCTGGTGGTGCCTGGGCTGCTCCCAACGAAACGACTGGAGGGAAGGGGGATAGATAAAAAGATAGAAAGGGAGGGAGAGCGGGAGGGAAAAAAGTAGGTGAAAAGTAAAAAAAACAACAAACAAAAAACATTTAAAGGCTAAATGTTTGTTTACTTGTTTACCCAGATCGTTATTAGGAGTTACTTTAGCAACAACATAAAACAGCCCAACTACAGCACCTTGTAAAAGCCATGACTAAGGGATGACTAACAGAGTGATGCCATGGCACCCTCTATTGGAGAGCCAGAAAGGTGGCCTGAGCTGAAGCACAAATCAAAACAAATTTTRTTGGTCACATACACATATTTAGCAGATGTTATTGCGGGTGTAGAGAAAGGTTTGTGTTCCTGGCTCCAGCAGTGCAGTAATATCTAACAATTCACAACAATACACACAAATCTAAAAGTAAAAGAATGGAATTAAGAAAAATATAAATATTAGGACGAGCAATGTCGGTGTGCCATTGACTAAAATACAGTAGAATAGAATACAGTACATACATATGAAATTAGTAAAGCAGTATGTAAACATTATTAAAGTGACTAGTGTTCCATTATTAAAGTGAACAGTGATTCCATGCCTATGTATATAGGGCAGCAGCCTCTAAGGTGCAGAGTTGAGTAACTGGGTGGTAGCCGGCTAGTGACGGCTATTTAATAGTCTGATGGCCTTGAAATAAAAGCTATTTTTCAGTTTCTCGGTCCCAGCTTTGATGCACCTGTACTGACCTCGCCTTCTGGATGGTAGCGGGGTGAACAGGCCGTGGCTCGGGTGGTTGATGTCCTTGATGATCTTTTTGGCTTTGCTGTGACATCGGATGTTGTTGGTGTCCTGGAGGGCAGGTAGTGTGCACCCGGTGATGCATTGGGCAGAGCGCACCACCCTCTGGAGAGCCTTGCGGTTGCGGGCGGTGCGGTTGCCGTACCAGGCGGTGATACAGCCCGACAGGATACTCTCAATTGTGCATCTGTAACAGTTTGTGAGGATCTTCGGGGCCAAGCCGAATTTCTTCAGCCTCCTGAGGTTGAAGAGGCACTGTTGCGCCTTCTTCACTACACTGTCTGTGTGGGTGGACCATTTCAGATTGTCAGTGATGTGTACGCCCAGGAAGTTGAAGATTTTCACCTTCTCCACTGTGGTTCCGTCGATCTGGATAGGGGCGTGCTTCCTCTGCTGTTTCCTGAAGTCCACGATCAGCTCCTTCGTTTTGTTGACGTTGAGGGAGAGGTTATTTTCCTGGCATCACTCCCCAGGGCCCTCACCTCCCTGTAGGCAGTCTAGTCATTGTTGGTAATTAGGCCTACTACTGTTGTGTCGTCTGCAAACTTGATGATTGAGTTGGAGATGTGCATGGCCACACAGTCATGGAAGAACAGGGAGTACAGGAAGGAGCTGAGTACGTACCCTTGTGGGGCCCCTGTGTTGAGGATAAGCAAAGTGGAGGTGTTGTTTCCTACCTTCACCACCTGGGGGTGGCCCGTCAGRAAGTCCAGGACCCAGTTGCACAGGGCGGGGTTCAGACCCAGGGCCCCAAGCTTAATGATGAGCTTGGAAGGTACTATGGTGTTGAAGGCTGAGTTGTAGTCAATGAACAGCATTCTTACATAGGTATTCCTCTTGTCCAGATGGGATTGGGCAGTGTGCAGTGCGATGGCGATTGCATCAGCTTCGGTTCTATTGGTGCGATATGCAAATTGAAGTGGGTCTAGGGTGTCAGGTAAGGTAGAGGTGATTTGATCCTTAACTAGCCTCTCAAAGCACTTCATGATGACAGAAGTGAGTGCTATGGGGCGATAGTCATTTAGTTCAGTTACCTTTGCTTTCTTGGGTACAGGAACAATGGTGGACATCTTCAAGCAAGTGGGGACAGCAGACTGGGATAGGGAGAGACTGAATATGTCCGTAAAGACTCCAGCCAGCTGGTCTGCGCATGCATGACCAAAAGTATGTGGACACCTGATCATCAAACATCTCATTCCAAAATCATAGGCATTAATATGGAGTTGGTCCCCCCCTTTGCTGCTATAACAGCCTCCACTGATCTGAGAAGGCTTTCCACTAGATGTTGGAACATTATTGCGGGGACTTGCTTCCATTCAGCCACAAGAGCATTAGTGAGGTTGGGCACTGATGTTGGGCGATTAGGCCTGGCTCGAAGTCGGCGTTAAAATTCATCCCAAACGTGTTCAATGGGGTTGATGTCAGGGCTCTGTGCAGGCCAGTCAAGTTTTCCACACTGATCTCGACAAACCACTTCGGTATGGAACTCGCTTTGAGCACAGGGGCATTGTCATGCTGAAACCGGAAAGGGCCTTCCCCAAACTGTTGCCACAAAGTWGAAAAAATTGTCTAGAATGTCATTGTATGCTGTAGCGTAAAAATTGTCCCTTCACTGGAACTAAGGAGCCTAGCCCGAACCATGAAAAACAGTCCCAGATCATTATTCATCCACCAAACTTTACAGTTGGCACTATGCATTGAAGCGTGAATTATCACTCCAGAGAATGCGCTTCCACTGCTCCAGAGTACAATGGCAGCAAGCTTTACACAGCTCCAGTCGACGATTTACATTGCGCATGGTGATCTTAGGCTTGTGTGCGGCAACTCGGCCATGGAAACCCATTTCATGAAGCTCCAGACGAACAGTTATTGTGCTGACGTTGCTTTCAAGGGTGTTTTGGAACTCGGATAGTAAGTGTTGCAACCCCGTTAATAATGTCATAGTAATAAGTGTACACACTCCCTTACATAAATAGACCCACCGAGGTCAAAAGAGGTTGGCTGGTATTGCAAACGAGGACAGATGATTTTTACGCACTACGCGCTTCACCACTCGGCGGTCACGTTCTGTAAGCTTGTGTGGCCTACCACTTCGTGGCTGAGCCATTGTTGCTCCTAGACGTTTCCACTTCACAATAACAGCACTTACAGTTGACCGGGGCAGCTCTAGCAGAAATTTGACGAAATGACTTGTTGGAAAGGTAGCATCCTATGCCGGTCCCACGTTGAAAGTCACTGAGCTCTTCAGTAAGGCCATTCTACTGCCAATGTTTGTCTATGGAGATTGCATGGCGGTGCTTGATTTTATACACCTGTTTGTAACGGGTGTGGCTGAAATAGCCAAATCCACTTCTATATATAGTGTATATTTGAGAGTTGGACTAATATAATAATTGTATGTATGTATGACCAATGGGTCTCTTTGTGTGTGTTTGTATGTGTGTGTATCTGTGTTTGTGTGTGTGTGCGCACCTGCGTGCATATGTTTGTGTCTGTGTACCTGATTCATCAGAGGTGTGTGTTCCATGGTGTGATCTCCTAGGTAATCGCCTGAGGAGGTGGACTCTGTGTCCCACATTGACTCAGTGCTACTGGTCCCACTCTGTGTCCTCCTCTGGTAGCCGTCCCCAGGCCCGGTCTCCGCCGGGTCCATGTCCTTCGAGGGGATCTGTGTGACACGAGGCTTCTCACTGGACTTGGTCATGAGCTGATGAGGGAGGGACACATACACACTCTTAAGGTCAAAGGTCATGCATCAGTCCTCCCTCTTCTTGTGTTGGTGAGCACTATTATGCGGTATCTAGATGTAATATGTGTGTGTGTATGTGTGTGTGTGTGTGTGTGTGTGTGTGTGTGTGTGTGTGTGTGTGTGCGTGCGTGCGTGCGTGTGTGTTTAAGTTCCCACAAGAATAGTAAACAAACAGAAATTTGACCCACTGGGTACATTTGTTTGTCCCATCGAGGTCAAATGCTATTTCTAGGGGGTTTAGGGTTAAGGTTAGAATTAGTGTTAGGGTCAGAATTACGTTAAGGGTTAGGGTTAGATTTAGGGTTAGGAGCTAGGGTTAGGTTTAGGGTTAAGGTTAAGTTTTTGGGTTATGGTTGGGGTTAAGTTAACGTTAGGGTAAGAGTATGGGTTAGGGTTAGGTTTAGGGTTAGGGAAAATAGGATTTTGAATGGGCTGAATTGTTTGTCCCCACAAGGTTAGCTGTACAAGAAAGGAAAGGGGAAAGGGGGATACCTAGTCAGTTGTACAACTGAAATTGGTCTCCGCATTTAACCCAACCCCTCTGAATCAGACTGTGTGTGTGTGTGTGTGTGTGTGTGTGTGTGTGTGTGTGTGTGTGTGTGTGTGTGTGTGTGTGTGTGTGTGTGTGTGTGTGTGTGTGTGTGTGTGTGTGTGTGTGTCTTTGTCTATGTCCCTCTTTAAGATCACCTTGGTTTGTGTGTGCATGTATGTGTGTGTGTGTGTTGCTCAACAGTCCCTAAAATGTGTGTGTCCAAAAATGGTGTGCTCTCTCACCTTGCCCAGGTGTGTGTTCTGTTTGAGTCTCTCCAGCAGCAGTGCGTTGTGGTACTGCTGAATTAACTGGTGCTGGTGGTGGTGAGAGTGCAGCGGGGGCTCAGAGCGGGTCCGACCCAGGGGTCTGTGGAGGCCCGGGGGAGCCAGGCCTTCCAGTCTGGAGGAGGGGTACTGGAGATGGCCCGGGCTCAGGCCTCGCACTTAAGGAGAGAGAGGTGGGGAGAAGGGGAGGGAGAAAGAGGAGAGGGGGAGGAAGCAAGGAGGGTGAACATAGAGAGCGATAGGGAGGGGGGAGAACGTGGAAAGGGAGAGGGAGAGAGAATCAGAGAGGTCAGGATCATCATGTTTGACTAAAACGTTATAAAAACGACCAGAGAGGAAGCAAACAGTGTTGTGGAATGTTTTGATTAGCTAGGTCTGTGTAGTCACTCCCAGATCAACCAGATCCATTATAGATTAGTGAAAGTTCCACATGCCTAGATCAGTCGGATAAGTGGCATTCAGTCAAACGATCAATAGAGGGCAGTGTCGCTCCGAGTGTGTTTCTCTTCGTGTGCGGCCGTCCCGAGGGCTCCAGGGTGACTGCAGGTGTGGTGTGTGTGTTTGTGTGAGTTTGCATACATATCTACACTGAGCGTATAAAACATTAGGAACTACTCATATTGAGTTGCACCCCTTTTTGCACTCAGAACAGCCTCAATTCATCTTGGGCATGGACTCTACAAGGTGTCGAAAGCGATCCACAGGGATGCTGACCCATGTTGACGCTAATGCTTCACACAGTCATGTCAAGTTGGCTGGATGTCCTTTGGGTGGTGGACCATTCTTGATACACATGAGAAACTGTTGAGCGTGCGTTGCAGTTCATGACACACTCAAACCGGTGCGCCTGGCACCTACTACCATACCCCGTTCAAAGGCACTTAAATCTTTTGTCTTGCCCATTCAAACTGTGAATGGCACACATACACAATCCCTGTCTCAATTGTCTGAAGCATTACAAATCCTTCTTTAACCCTTCTACACTGAATGAAGTGCATTTAAGTGACATAGCTTTCACCTGGATTCACCGCATTCACCTGGTCAGTCTATGTCATGGAAAGAGAACCTAATGTTTTGTACACTCAGTGCACAGTATATGTACCCTATGAGTGGGTGTGATTGTGTATGTGCTTGCTTGCTTGTGTGTGTGTGTGTGTGTGTGTGTTTATATCCGTGTGTGTTTCTCACCAGTGACTAGCTGTGTGTGCAGCAGCACTGAGGGCTCCAGGATGAGCAGGGGCTGGAGGCGTTGGTGGGCCAGCTGGGCAGCACTGAGGCCCTCCATGGGCAGGTAGACCTGGGGCAGTACCCTGGCCACCCTCTGATGGCCACCCGACTCCCTGTCACCCTGGGCGGGCAGCCTGGCGCTGTTGGTGGGCAGGGCGGTGGAGCAGGGCAAGGAGAAATGGGCCAGTGTGCCATCCTGGAGCAGCAACCTCTGAGCCTGAGGGAGGGAGGGGACACAATAGGTCACGCACACTGTAAAACATAACTGCCAAACTCGAGTGCCTTCATGTACATATCTATAATGGCTTGCACCGCTGCACATTGATCTGGTACTGGTACTCCCTGTATAGAGCTCCACATTGATCTGGTACTGGTACTCGCTGTATAGAGCTCCACATTGATCTGATACTGGTACTCCCTGTATAGAGCTCCACATTGATCTGGTACTGGTACTCCCTGTATAGAGCTCCACATTGATCTGGTAACTGGTTACTCCCTGTATAGAGCTCCACATTGAGCTGGTACTGGTACTCCCTGTATAGAGCTCCAATCTTGTGTATTTTATTCCTCGTGTTACTATATTTATTTGTATTATCATGTTTTAGCTCTGCATTGTTGGGAAGGGCTCGTAAGCAAGCATTTCGCGGTAAAGTCTATACCCATTGCATTCGGCTCATGTGTCAAATACAATTTCATTTCATTCAATTTAAATAAATTGGCGTTGACTCAAACAACTATAGTCATTGGAACTTGATTCAGTTAAGTAGTATGTACTCAATTACTAACTGCTGGGGTATCAAACTTCAGTCCTCCGGGATTCAATGTCTGTTAGAATAGCTTGAAAGTTTCATTACTGTACAGCAAATTGGCCAGTGTTAATTAATGTTGATTTTTCACTGTAAGTGTTTAATTAACACTCATTGGTGTAAAACAACCCTAGTGTTAATACTACCAAAAACCAAAACCACGCCCATCATTATCATATTTCCCAGCATGCTCTATTGCAGGTTGATTTTTAGAATGGTTTGTTTCAATATCTATGTTTTTGTATGTACATTGATAAATTAATCTTATGCTACTTAAATATAAATTACATACATTTTCTAAACTTATCCAATATGTTACTTGGACATATTGCATTTGTTACTGAAATGGTTGTTCCAGTTTAGTTGCTTTAGGTAGTTTCATATCATAGTTTTCCCAACCCTTGTAGTTATTCTGAATGTAGATTGGGGCTGGCACAGGGGCTGGCACAATTACCGTATAACTGTGTAACCTGTGTAAACTATAATACAAATAAATTAACAGTCATTACCGGCCTTCGTGTGGTTGAGTCCGTTTCCGCGGTAACATGGACTCTTAAAAACGTGCTGAAACTTTGTTGCTCCTTGCTGAAACAAGCAAGGTGTTATAGCAAAAGACACTCCGGTTGCCTAGGCAACACCCCCTCCCTGCAGCAGCAGCACACATAGAAATAGAATGAATATAACGTACTTGGAACCTCTAACCCTGTCAATTTCACTGGTAAACTCATGGGTACAACCGCAATGGTTGCCTGGTATTGTGATGCAATAATTTCCTTGGTAATGTAGAATGTTCATTCAAATTATGTTAACTGATGTGGCTCATGCAATGGAATGTGGCTCATGCAACACTTCCTGCTTTGCTTCTATGGGTACACTCGCAATAGCCACCAGTCCACCCATTATGCCATCATAGACTTGAAATGGGGATGCCCGTTCTATTCATTCTATTTCTATGGCAGCACATGCAGCCAGGTGCGGAGGAGAGGTGAAAATGTGTGTCTTCAATTTATTTTCATATTTTTTTATTCAAACGTTTCTTATGGTGACCGCAGTCATTTGGCTGGCCAATAACCATCATCCAAAATTCCATGACTGTAACAGCCCTCGTTGCAGGTCATTCCAAAGGTTGGATATCCCCACTCTGGCTGGATTCCAATAGGAATTACACATCACTTTGCAAGCCAGCATAATGGTATACAGGCCTGTTGTGGCCTGTATACAATGAGTTTCAGGCCACTGTATTAGGGTAAAACTAGGCCCTCAAAATAARGCCTTATGAAATACTGTACGTTTTGTATTGTGTTAAAGAATGTAATTTTAATGTTAACATATTCGCTTCGGATCTCACATGGTGAACTCCACAGGACTGAAAATGGATGAATGCAACAACCATGTCTCTGTCACTAACAAATACAGTCATTGGTAGTAACTCTACAATTCACTCGAAAGGCAAGGCACTATGGGAAATATGCAAATAAGTCTTTACACTAGGCAGTGTGTTAATTTAACACTGTTCCAGTGTCTATACAGGTCCACACTTTTAGTGTTGATTTAACACTGAAGAATTTGCTGTGTGTAGTATAAGTGTAAGCAGAGAAAACGTCAGATTGCTGAAATCTGAGTGATGAAAAATCATTTTACAACATGTTCTTGGGAAACTGAAAAGGGCATGTCATTTGAACATTAATCCAATGTTAATGTGTAATGTGTCATGGTACAGTACAGTCGGGTGGCCAAATGTTTTAAACCGGCCTATTAGAGAGAGAGAGAGAGAGAGAGAGAGAGAGAGAGAGAGAGAGAGAGAGAGAGAGGAGAGGAGAGAGAGAGAGAGAGAGAGAGAGAGAGAAGAGAGAGAGAGAGAGAGAGAGAGAGAGAGAGAGAGAGAGAGAGAGAGAGGAGAGAGAGAGAATCTGAGATCAGGAACAAACAGATGGACAACTGTACTGCCATGTTATTCGATCAGCCCTTATTCAATTAAAACATTCCCACATGTGCTCTTTATTTGAAATGGACAGTCTTCAAGGATATGACATATCTTTGATGCCCATTACATATCTGTTGTAGTAAAGGAATACAATTACATGGGAGGAAACATGTTGAACGCCATTTAAAGTTAATAAAGTTATTTTAAACCTGAACACACGCACCTCACTAAACTTCGTGGGAATCCATAACCTATTCTGGCCCTGACACTCATGTTGTTCCTACACTGAGATTCTGAAGCAACTATGCTCTTGATACTGTATCTAGTGTGTGTTCTAATATGGTAGTGAATGTGACATTGTGTGTGGTACGAAATGGCTCAATCAAGTATGGAGGTGTTAATTATGTTGATGCTTGTTGGATAGAGGGGGAGTTGAGCAGAACAGGCACATACTATACTGCTGGGCTAGGTAACTAGATTCAGTCACGGGCCAATTTCTGTTGGAGCGGATGGTCATGGGGCCGGAACATAATTATAATAATTTGTACACTGCAAATTGACCACAACTAAGCCCAAAAATAAATTGTATTTGAAAATAACAATTATTTCATATCTTGATTACATCGAGATACGATCACTTATGTCTCTCAGTATTCATGCGAATACTTTGGAACAGATTTCATGAATTAAAATCAGTTTCAGCTGAATTCCAGGTCATTTTACAGTCTTTTAACCAAAAACTACCCCCCCCCAACAACAACAAAAAATTACAATAACATATTGTATACATAAACTGGGTCACACTTAACATTAGAGTGATCATTTTTACTGTGAAATTATTCTTATAGTGACCAGTATTGTAATTACTCATTGTTACAATATACTTACACTGTACTTGGGAGTACAGTGGGGTTGGAGGAGAGAGGGGCGAAGGGAGGAGGGGGGTTGAGAGGGGCTCACCTCGTGGGCCAGTCCGGTAGTAAGTGGGCTATCCGAGAGGAGGCTGTCATTGGGCGAGCTGCACCCCGACACTGGAGTGCTACTGCTGCTGGGGGAATAGTCTGCAGGATGGAAAGGAGGGATAGCCAATCAGCTAAAGAGATACTGACATATAGGATAACAGATTTGTGTGTGTGTGTTAGTGTTAGTGGCGGTACACAAACACTAGTCCGCCCAGCACTAACACACCTGATTCAACTAATCACTTCATCAACAAGACCCTGGCCGTATTCATTTGGCACCAAAGGGATGTAAACTCACTGAAATTGTCCAATAGGAAATGCTTGTTAACATTTACCGCTGAAAAAAAAAAAAAATCTACTTTGTGCACTAATGAATATGACCCAGGTATGTTAGTGTTAGGCCGAGGCCAAAGTGCTCAAACACTGTGGCTACAGCACCAGGAAGAAATAGAGGTTGGTTTGATAGACGGTGGACACAACAAGGCAGGAAGGACTACGTTACCCAGAGTGTCCGGCGTTCTGTGCTTGACAGTAGGGGGAGCACTGGTTTTGCGTTGGAGAGGGTTCTGTCTGGAGTTGATGTGCTTCTTCAGTTTACTCTTCACCTTCAGGATGGGCTCCGAGGCTGAACCCACACACACACGAGCAAACATGCGCGGACGCACACAAACACACACACACGCATTAATTCACGCACACACACGTACATGCAAATACACACACACACAACATAGAATGTATATTTTTGGAGTTTGACCAATCCAAGACAATGGCGAAAGTGCAAAAAGATGGCGGCCCCAGTGTACTTACCAGAAATGCTTTGTTTGCTAAGTTCGCTGTATTGTACATTGCTCTCTGTTACTCTTTTTTTGTATCGGCATGATCCCAATTCTAGCTCCAAGATGGCGGCAATTTAAAAAAAACGAAAAAGTCGATTGTGCCGAATATCTGAATTCCTCCATATTTATGCACCTTCGCCGTTCTATAACAGACCCCAACAGTATTAAACTACAAATGGCTACAAATCCATAACGTGCTATGTCATCATAAAGCAAATCCTTTTACATAACAAAACCCTAAGGCTCTTCTACACCCCAGCTGAACAAATAACAAAAGAGTTGACAGCAGTGCCAAAGGTTTCATGTTTACTTTGGCAATGGCCACAATAGGCCTAACCAAACGATCAATCAGCGAGCGGCTTAGCACAGACAAAAGACACCCATGACAGTATGGTATTGTTGTCGGATTTTAATACAGAGACAGAGGGGTGTGTAGCCGCAAAKGGCCAATGCTGCTAGGGTAACACAGGTAAATAATGGCATTGCAATAGTCCTCCAGGTGACATAGTTTAGTAGGGACCACTCCTTAGTAGTACTTATGCATATAATGGAAAGAGGCCACACCTTTGCAATTGTTAAATTCTGTGACCATGGCATTGAGGACTATCTCTATCCTATTAGTTAATTTGTGCATGGTGGAAAGTTTGGCCTCTATTCACCTCTATGTCCGCACGTCGTTCGCACGCCCAGTCAGTCAGACAGACATGTCTGACATTCTCACACGTGGTTCATTTTACACATACTTTAGTTACGTAATAGCTTTTGGTCTTTCTTTCACAGTCTCAAGCTGTCTCAAGCTGTCTCAAGCTCTCTCTCTCTCTCTCTCTCTCTCTCTCTCTCTCTCTCTCTCTCTCTCTCTCTCTCTCTCTCCCCCCCCCCCCCCCCCCCCCCCCCCCCCCCCCCCCCCCCCCCCCCCCCCCCCCCCCCCCCCCCCCCCCCCCCCCCCCCCCCCCCCCCGCCCCCCCCCCCCTCCCACCCCCCCCCCCCCCCCCCCCTCTCTCTCTCTTCTCTCTTCTCTCTCTCTCCTCTCCTCTCTCTCTCTCTCTCTCTCTCTCTCTCTCTTCTCTCTCTCTCTCGTAGTTTCACTCTACGGTGTTATTTTTCCTTCCTTGTAGCTTGGGTAGCTCCCACTTTGTCTCTGTCTCTTTCTGTGTCTTTGCCTCTCTCTACATCAGTGTTCGGTATATGTGTGTTAACATGTATCTAACTGCATAACTCACCCAACAACTACAAATGGAAGAAATGTAATATGGCTCCCTTTAAAATGAATCTGTATTGCCTTCTCAAGCGTTACCTACTCTGTGTTAAAAGGCATGTAGTACCTTCATTTGCTCTGGAGACCTGGGCCGGTATTCATAAAGTTAGTATATGAGTGCTAGGATCAGGTCCCCCCCTCTGTCCATGTGATCTTATTCATGATGTACTAAAAGGCAAAACTGATCTTAGATCAGCACTCCTGTGCTCCAGTTTAGCTCGTCATTGATGGCAGACCCCAAACCATTGTCAGGAGTCAACTGCATTTTGTTTACAATGTCACCTCATGACACCATAGTGAGAACAGGAAAGGATCTTGTTCTAACTGTACTGTACAAAGTACAAATGTCTCTACAAAAAAAGTACAAACTACATTAAAAAAAATGACTCACCTGTTCTTCTGAGGGGCATGTCCTTGCGTTGGTCACATAGTGGATGATGGACATCAGGGGTCACCATGTGAGGCTTTGGGGTCATGTCAGGATCTGGGGCCAATTCCCTATACATTTAACACAGCCAGTTGAGAGTCATCCACCAAAACCATGAACAATCATTGTTAAGTGTTTGTTGTATTGTGCTGTATCAATTGTGTGTATGTACTGATGACCTCACAACAATAATTTTGATGAAAATGGACAGTAAAATATTGTATTGTGAAATAATGCTTCACCTGTGGCACAACCATAGATAGAAGTTAGCGAGTCAGTCAGTTAGGCTTATGTAACCTATCACCTAATCTAATGAGTCACTCGGGCTTATCCAAATTGTCTTAGAGGTAAATCTTCCTTACTTCCATCTCTTTTGAGGATAATTTGTGGGAGAAGATTGGAAAGGTGAAAAGAACAAGATGGTAATCCCACCAAAGCCACAGGAGTCTAATAACAGTGTGTTTTCATGAGTGAGTTTTTTTTTCGAATGCAACAAGACAACAACATTTCTGTAGAAACTTTCATCAAAGTCTTTACTGGGTTGTCTCTCACCTGTAACCCCTGGGCGTGGTGCTGCTGAAGAGGTTGGAGGCGGTCCTCTCCAGGGAGGCCTGCTCCTTCCTCTTCAGGATTTGGCTTCTGAGTTTCTGTTTCACCAGGGGACTGGCCACAGCACCTGTCCGTCAACAGAGTCACCCAATCAGAGACAAGAACCTGGAAATTAACCAAAGCTAGGTGCAGCATTCTAAACGGACTGAATCTTAATCGATTGGTGTTAGCGTAGGGATACAAACAATATATTCCAATATACCGATTTTATCTGTGTTGTACAATAACTGACAAGCAGTTTCACTATGAGTCAAATATCTATAATCTACTAAACTGAGTATTCAATGTGCCTACCTAAGATTTCAACATTAGAAAACGAGGAAAGATGCTAGGCATTTCCCTTGTAATTACTAGTCAGACAAATGTCTGACAGCTATGACTTGGATAATGCCAGTTATTCAAGGACACGTTATTGAAGCTGAACTTTGAAGGGCAGGTTCTTAGGAATTTGGTGATTGACAGATTGCTAGGTCGAATTCTTCAGTAGGCACTTCCTTCCCGAAAGTGAAAGACAACAAACAACATGACATTTACAATTATTAAGTGACTTGCTTCCTTTTTTTTGATTTAGGTTTCATGTGAAAATAGACTGTGACTAATCTTAAGGAACTCCCTCTGTGACAGACAACAACATTCTGAGGATCATATTTTGGGGCCTCAAAAAGAAACAACCCGAAAACCATGCGCACACACACCTAAACTACCTACAAGATCGCACTGCTGTCATCATACAAAGACATTCATGGTCATCATAGTTTACATGGTACTGTAAGCGATCCTTATACATAACATACTGATAGCGTGGCACTCATTTCTAATTGCATGCCCTTTTTCCTCCACGCGGCTATGGGGCGCTGTAACTTACTCTGCTCGCTCTTATCCTTGTGCATCAGCTGCTGCAGCTCCTGCCTCTTCTCCTGCTCTTTCTCCTGCCGACTCTGCTCCCTGTCATACTCGTACTGAAACGAGACCATTAACATTCCCGTTCATTTGGGTGCAGTGAAGACTATATTTAGGAAGTGATATCAGTCAATGGAAAGAGAGGGATTATATGGAAAGAGGGCACACCTATCTTTTCCATTGATTTCTTTTGTGGCGGCTTGGGCAGCGCAGTTGAGGGCTATTTACATTTTAAAGCAGGCTATGTTGGATGTGTGCTCTCTATCCATCTCTATGGAGGGATGCTCACCTGGATGTGCTGTGGCAGGTGCTGCTGGGAGTACTTGGCACAGTGCCGGGCTGAGAAGGCCCCCAGGAATGGGGGGAGGTGGGGGGCCAGCATGGCTGATTCCAGCCCGGGTCGCACCAGCCCGTGGGTACGCAGGTCCATGGGCCGCACCGGCCGGAGTGGTGACGAAGCCTCGCGAGGGATTAGCCCATCCACTATGGAGAGAGGGAGGGAGRAAGAGAGGAGGAAAAAGAAAGAGGGAGATTATTAGTGATGAAGAGCCAAGGCTTTCTTTGTTAGATTGGACAATTAGATTGGAGAATGGGTAAACTAGGAATGAACCGAAGCTGAGATGCTGCATTCTAAGCGCCAGACTGAACTTCGTCAATTGGTCTCCGGACTGTCCCTGCTATTGGGACAAAATCCCCCAAATAGAAAACCCTGCCATGTCTCTCATGCTCTCTTTTTCTGTCCTCTCTTTTTCTCTCTCATTCTTTTGTGTTGTTTCTTGTCACTGCCCAGTCAAGGCCCCCATGCTGATGTCCGTACCGTGCCACACTTGAAAAGGGATGACTGACCCCATGGAATAGTCTAGACTTGTGTGATGAAAACATACCAATGATGGTATGCTCACACACACACTCATGCACATGAGCGCACGCAACACACACACACACACACACACACACACACACACACACACACACACACACACACACACACACACACACACACACACACACACACACACACCATAGCAACAACCATAACCCTATCCCACACCTGGTCTTCGTTCAAGTATTTATATGATTCAGGGCAATGAACAACTAGCTTAGATCAAAACAAAACATGGGCTGATTATCAAGTGTAAGAGAGTATCTACACAGCATGTCCAGTCCTTACAACAGGCCATTCATTGTCGGATAACATGATTCAGTGTATGTAAAGTTTGTGTGTTGAGAGTTTGTCCATATGTGTGTGCATTATGTACTTGACTTTAGAATAACAGTCATACTTCATTCACGTCAGCCTGCTCTAAGGGACTTGGCCACTGTCCCAAAATTGCATTCAGTAAAAGGAGAGGAAAGAGAGAAAGTGAAGAAAGCAAGGTTGCCACAAAATAACGAAAGAACTAAGGAAGTGAGGGGGAGAAGAGGGGATTAGAACATTGTGTGGCAAAGGCATTTGAGTCATATGCATGCATTTGTCACCTCTATCGAGCTTTTACCAGAAACAAGGCTAAATTTAGCCAGAAAGTGCGAGACAATGAAACCAAACTCAGTGTCATGACCCGCGACAATCGTCCCAGAAATCTTTCTGACTTATTTTGAGTCACGGGTCATTGAATGAACATTTAGTGGGCAGTTTTGTCACATAACACTTCACATACATACACTACCGTTCAAAAGTTTGGGGTCACTTAGAAATGTCCTTTTTTTTTTTAAGAAAGCAAATTTTTTGTCCATTAAAAATAACATCAAATTGATCAGAAATACACTGTAGACATTGTTAATGTTGTAAATGACTATTGTAGCTGGAAATGGCAGATTTTTTATGGAATATCTACATAGGCGTACAGAGGCCCATTATCAGCAACCATCACTCCTGTGTTCCAATGGCACGTTGTGTTAGCTAATCCAAGTTTATCATTTTAAAAGGCTAATTGATCATTAGAACACCATTTTGCAATTATGTTAGCATAGGTGAAAACTGTTGTTCTTATTAAAGAAGAAATAAAACTGGCCTTCTTTAGACTAGTTGAGTATCTTAAGCATCAGCATTTGTGGGTTCAATTACAGGCTCAAAATGGCCAGAAACAAAACTTGCCAGAAACTGAAACTTGTCAGTCTATTCTTGTTCTGAGAAATGAAGGCTATTCCATGCGAGAAATTGCCAAGAAACTGCAGATCTCGTACAACGCTGCGTACTACTCCCTTCACAGTACAGCGCAAACTGTCCCTAACCAGAATAGAAAGAGGAATGGGAGGCCCCGGTGCACAACTGAGCAAGAGGACAAGTACATTTGAGTGTCTAGTTTGAGAAACAGACGCCTCACAAGTTCTCAACTGGCAGCTTCATTAAAAAGTACCCGCAAAACACCAGTCTCAACGTCAACAGTGAAGAGGCGACTCCGGGATGCTGGCCTAATAGGCAGAGTTGCAAAGAAAAAGCCATATCTCAGACTGGCCAATAAAAAGAAAAGTACACAGACACTGGACAGAGGAACTCTGCCTAGAAGCCCACCATCCCGGAGTCGCCTCTTCACTGTTGACGTTGAGACTGGTGTTTTGCGGGTACTATTTAATAAAGTTTTGAGGGAGCGTGCAATTGACATGCTGACTGCACGTATGTCCACTAGAGCTGTTGCCAGAGAATTGAATGTTCTTTCTCTACCATTTCTTGTTTTAGATAATTTGGCAGTACATCCAACCGGCCTTACACCACGTGTAAGTAAGCCAGCACAGGACCTCCACATCTGGCTTCTTCACCTGTGGGATCGTCTGAGACCAGCCACCCGGACAGCTGATGAAACTGTGGGTTTGCACAATCGAAGAATTTCTGCACAAGCTGTCAGAAACAGTTTCAGGGAAGCTCATCTGTATGCTCCTTGTCCTCACCAGGGTCTTGACCTGACTGCAGTTCGGCGTCGTATCCAACTTCAGTGGGTAAATGCTCACCTTCGATGGCCATTGGCACACTAGAGAAATGCGCTCTTCACGGATKAATCCTGGTTTCAACTGTCCCGGACAGATGGCAGATACCGTGTATGGCGTCGTGTGAGTGAGCGGTTTGCTGATGTCAGCGTTGTGAACAGAGTGCCCCAAGGTGGCGGTAGGATTATGGTATGGGCAGGCATAAACTACGGACAACGAACCCAATTGCATTTTATCGATGGCAATTTGAATGCACAGAGGTACCATGACGAGATCCTGAAAATGTCCCAGTTCTTCCATGGCCTGCATACTCACCAGACATGCCACCCATTGACCATGTTTGGTATGCTCTGGATTGACGTGTGCGACAGTGTGTTCCAGTTCCTGCCAATATCCAGCAACTTCTCACAGCCATTGAAGAGGAGTGGGACAACATCCACAGGCTACAATCAACAGCCCGATACAACTCTATGCGAAGGAGATGTGTTGCTCTGCATGAGGAAAATGGTGGTCACACCAGATACTGGCTGGTTTTCTGATCCACGCCCCTACCTTTTTTTTTATGTATCTTTGACCAACAGATGCATATCCGTATTCCCAGTCATGTGAGATCTCTTCTTATATGAACTGTAACTCAGTAAAAAWTTTGAAGTTGTTGCATGTTGCTTATATATTTTTGTTCAGTGTAGATGTGTTTATTGATTCAACTTACACCAAGTCACGTTTAGGTGTCGAAAGGATTGAGACATTGCTCTTCCTCCGAGCAGTTTCTATGTCCTTGTATGGAATGCTTTATTAAAAATGCTGCAGATAGAAAGAAAGGACAGGAATGGAGGGTGGAGACACATTTCCCCTCAGGGTGGGAGCGGAGGAATATGATGGAAATGTACCACGGTTTCTGAATGCCATGACAAACATTAGTCAGCAGCATTACTCACATACTTCCCGTAGAGGGCCCGTGTYCTAACACTGGTATACCCCATTCAGCTAGGTAGGACAGGTAAGGATTAAGGGGCTCACTGTCAAAACAAATGGAAATCCTCCATCATAAAACCTTAGTGAACTATCTGTATAGCTAGCTACACAATGTCCAGCACTCTTTACCGTAACACTGTCCATGAGTCACCTTCATAACACTTACACTGCCATTTATGACCTGGTGAACAGTAAGAGTTCATTAAGACAGTAGTAGTGAATAGTAGGCGTACACAATGTTCCTAACTCTTTACCATATCGTTTTCTATGAGCCACCTGTTTATAATGTATGAATACACTTATAAATACCTATTAATAAGATTCGTGGTGCATTATAATACTGGGTTTAAGAGTTACCCAATTAGCATTGGTCCAAAATTACAGTATGTCATCGTCAATGGAATTGTATTCATTATGATCGGAAAGGAAAAACTGATCCAAGATCAGCACTCCTACTCTGAGGCAATGTATGAATATGTACCCTGAGTGGAGAAATGACTAAGAGAGAGAGACGTCTGCGAGACGGTTCAGTCAAACAGTACTTTCAGAGGGAAAACACACCCACACACTTATTACCGTAAGACAAATATGCATGACACACTGCCCCATCACCAAACAACAGATTCCAGTACATCTGGAAAACTCTTTATAATGGGGTGTGGGGGGCCCGTAAGATTGAAACCACTGGAATAACTATTACATTTTAGCATAATAAACCCTCATTACGTCGCCATAATAACTAATAAGAGCCGTGAGAGCTACGGTGTGGAGTGTCTTAAGTGTGGGTAACATTGGTTCTGTGTCTGTATGTGTGTTTACATGCATGTGCGTTTTTTACAGACAGAGAGAATGAAAGAGAGAGGGAGGGGCTCCAGGTTGAAATTGAAAGAGGTAAGAGTGTACTGAGTGTACAGAATCTCGAGTGTATGTCTCCCTCTCTCTCTCTCCGTCTATCACCCCCTTTTATTCATTTTTTTTTAATAAGAAACATGAATGTGTTGAAAATCCCAAATTGCTTGCATTGTCAACTTACACACAGCTCTGACAATCACACTTACTCCACCAGACATGCCACCAGGGGACTTTTCACAGTCCCCAAATCCAGAAACAAATTCAAGAAAACGTAAAGTATTATATAGAGCCATTATCGCATTGGAACTCCGTTGCGTCACATTATTGCTCAAATGAACAGAAAACCTGGTTTWAAAAAAAACAGATAAACCAACACCTCACGGCACAACGCYTCTCCCCTATTTGACGTAGATAGTTTGTGTGTATGTACAGTGGTTCCTCCCTTAAAAGTTGTGATCTTACACCGTGGGACTTAGAGGTGATTTGTGGTAAAGTACGGTACCCTGCGTCACCACTTCATTGCTCCAGACCAGCGCAAGGGGGAGTTGGAGTACTGATTATGCTTTTGGGTCCTACTGTGTCTCTAACTGAATGGGCGACATAAACMTAAATAGAAACTGATAATTGTGCACGACTTCAGTATTACTTAGCAAAACTGTAGTTACACTAAGGTTTTTCTTATTTGATTTTGTTAGGATTATTTTGCTCTTACTGTAGTACTGTAGCCCACTCCCAACCGGTCACGTTGTACAGCGCCTGAGTGGTGCAACGGTCTAAGACACTGTATAGCAGTGCAAGCTGTGTTGCTACATAGTCTGGTTCAATACCCGTGCCGGCCTCGACTGGGAGACCCAAGAGATGACTGTAGGTTTTCAGTTTTTCTCCCTCTAAAAACAGAAATAAATCATTCTAAATAACAAACTGGCTTTATTTACAAATTAGTAACAATGTCTCACCCCATGTTCAAGAATGGCCTTTTTCTCGCTCATTTTACATTATTTGAAAACAAAATGATCTCCAAAATATTTAAGGGGCTTTGCACTAATAATAGCGCCGACTAGGGAAACGTTCCTGCTGTTCTGTTCTTAGTGCTGCACGTTCAAACTAAAACAATGTAACTAATAAATGGCATCTTTATGCTTCATTAATAAAATAATGATAAAAATACTCTTTCAAAATGCCGATGTTTATTTAGTTATGGATCCATAACGAATTACTATGGGAATAAATATCACTGAATTACAGAAATATCCTCCAATCCTCTGTATGTAATTATTGGTGGAGAGTCATGTCATATTTTTCGATATGACGTGACTCTCCACCAATAACATGAGTCTCACTAGTGTTGAGTAATGTGCTGTTAAAAGTGGTGTAGGTCTTATTTATTTAAAGAGCATATTGGAAGTTAGAAGCAATAGCCTACTATTTTCAGCACCGTTTCGAGCTGCTCTGAGACACGCATGGTAACTGGTTTTGATAAATCAATGCTATTTTTATTTTCACTGATTCTCCGTTTGGGTATTGGCTAGATTAGGGTGTAGAAATGTTATGCTCTTAGTGTAACCTTTATTTAACAAGGCAAGTCAGTTAAGAACAAATTCGTATTTACAAGGACAGCCTACTCCGTCGGGGAATTGAACCCGGGTGTCCTGCGTGCTTGCCGGACACTGTATTCTTTAGCTAAATAGCCCCAGTACTGTACTCCCAACCATCACGTTGTACAGCACCATATTTTCCATTCCATCCTGACAGAAACCCAGAGGGGTTTCCATCATTACAGTAGTAATGGACAGCTGGTGGCATTTTGAAAACAGGTTTTCAAACACCCGATTAGCAGGACAATAGACTCTTTATAGCCCGACTACTGTAGATGTGAACATCCCCCTACCTGCAATGTATTCGATGCTTAAGTACTCTGAAGTGTTACATTTCTAACTCAAAACAGCAGTACAGTATTTCTTCATCAACATCTTTATGCTATCGTTAATAAAATAATGATAAAAATACTCTTTCAAAATGCTGATGTTTATTTAGTTATGGATACATAACGAATTACTATGGGAATAAATCAGTGAATTACAGAAATATTGTAACAAAGTTGTCTAATGAAGGTAAACAAATGGTTGCTTATTGGAAAATACTCTTTCAAACACACGGTCACGTTGTACAGCACCATTATGGCTATTAGCAGGGCTATATTTTGGCCTTTATGGGTGGCGCACAATTGTCCCAGCGTTTCTCTCCCTCTAAAAACAGAAATACATGTTTTGGCATTTACAAATATTATTTTGGCCTTTATTCAGATTACAATCGCTCTCTTTCAAAATAACCTCCAAAATATCGTTATATGTTATCAAGTTGATGACAGGCACCTACATATAGCTGAGTGACTCACTCATTCATGGATCGATGACTCACTCATTCAACATTCTTTCTGATAGTCTTTAATAAAGAAATGTTTTGGTTATTCTGACCTGGATACCATGTACAGTATTATAATAGCCCATTGTGGGCTATTAGCAGGACAATATACCTTTACCAACACCTCTGTATTTTGATACTTTGTGGATGGGGGCTCCGGAGTGGATGGGGGTTCCCACAGTGCAAAATGCGTTGCTAAAGTTGCAAGTTCGATACCCGTGCCGGCCGCCACCGGGAGACCCATGAGATGGCTTTTTTATTTTTATTTAGAATCCTCCAATCCTCTATATGTAATTATTGGTGGAGAGTCAAGTTATGTTTTTCGATATACTGTAGGCCTACCGTAGGCGACATGAGTCTCACTAGTGTTGAGTAATGTGCTGTTAAAAGTGGTGTAGGTCTTATTTATTTAAAGAGCATATTGAAGTTAGAAGCAATAGGATTTGAAGCAAAAGCCTACAACTATTTCAGCACCGATTCGCGCTGCTCTGAGACAAGCATGGGGACTGGTCTTGATAAATCAATTTGATTTTTATTTTCACTTCATCTCCGTTTGGATATTGGTTAGACTAGAATTAGAAAATTATGGTGCAGAAAAGTTATGCTCTTAGTGTAACCTTTATTTAACTAAGCAAGTCAAATTCTTATTTACAAGGGCAGCCTACTCCTTCCTCCCCATCGGGGAATTTAACTCCGGTCTCCCGCGTGTCCGCATTCTCTAGTACAGCCATTATTGAAGGCTTTCAAATACTTCGCAAATATGCCCTCTGGTGGTCAAACTAGCGCTAACTAGCATTAATGGCACCAATTTACCATAGAATGCCCAGGAGGATGCCCAGGTGTGACCAGCAACACCTGATCTTATTCCATCCAGACACATTGGTATTTCTGTGAACTCATATCAATGTGTGCATGAGTGAGTGTGTGTGTTTATGTGTGTGTGTGTGTGTGTGTACAGCTACAGTACATGTTTGTTTTCCATCTCGAATTGGGTATTTGAAGAAGTAGGCACTTTATCTACAAGATCCAGTGTGGTACTTCAGTATGGATACATTTATTGACGTTGCCATTTCTCTTCATGCTTGAGAACAAAAACAGCTACTACAGGAATTACCCAAAGGCATGAGAACACTGTGTATTACCAGCATAAAGAGATGTGTGTTTTCAGAGGAAATGGTCGGGGACACACACACGCGCACACAGAAGACAACTATAAACAAAGCGCGAGCCCCACTGATTTATGCTAGGGCTGGGCGGTATACTATATACCGGTATTAATTCACAGACCGGTTTGAATTTTGACTTTACCTTCTATAACGGTATTTCAATGTTTGGTTTGTTAAATGTGATACGCAACTCTGTCCATTTTTATAGTTTACTCGTTTGCTACTTGAGTAATCTCTCTCCTTCTCATGCTGCTCTATGCCGCTAGCCATGCCAAGCCCTGCCCCCTGTCACTCAAGGAGAGAGCAATTGCTCAACCACGGAGTCACTGAGAAATTTCTTGCCTTTCATTCTGCCTGGTCAGATGGATGCAACAATGTTGGTGACATGCTGCTTTCCACAAGCGTTCTATAATTACAATATTAGTTTGTGTATCTCACTGTCTGAAACTACTGTTTGTTAGTTTGTCTTTTCTTAGCAAGGTGTTGCTAAAAATATATATTTTTTGCCGCTAATGCTAATCGCTAGTTCGTTCATTTAGCAAGCAAGCTAGCCAATTAAGAGACAGACCAAACGTAGCTAGGTAGCTAATACTGCCTGGTATCAGTACTGGTTTAGGCCTAGATAAGCATGTTTGTGAAACGGTATCTAAACAGAGAGGAATAGGAGAAGCATGAATATGTTGGTTAGTTAGCTAGCAACATAAAGTAAGAAAACATGTAATGTAACATCTTATTAGGGTCACTTGGAAACACTGACCAACACTGTGGTTCCTACCCTGTCAATAATACCTCACTTGCTAATTCATTCATTGTCATGTCAAACAATGTATTCAAGGTACTGCCCACTATATTCCAGCTATAGAATTACAATAATCATTATATTTCCATGATCAACAGTTCACCAATTAACTAGGCATAGATTTTTTGCCATATCATTCTGCATGGCATAGTGTGGAAATGATAATAAAAGTGCAGGAACTGCAGCAATTGATGAAAATGCTGAAAATTATTTTTGTTTGGAGTTGGATTGGACAGTATAAATGGAGAAAGCCACATTTAAATCACTTATAATTTATGTGTTGCCACCCTAGGGTCATGAGATACTCCAAAAGCATATTTAGAACATTTATTATTCAAAAACATAAAATACTGTCAAAAACCGTCATACTGTCAAAAATGTGAAACATATTGTGATAATATATTTTATCCATATCTCCCAACTCTAAATTATGCCCTGATAGGAAACGATCAGGAAGTCTCTAGTGAACAACAAACAACCACCAGCTGTCTTCATACCATGGAACCACAGCCATGATGTCGCTCAGAAACACTACACCAACTATCGACAGTATACTTTATGTAATGTATGCTACATTTTGCATTCAACATGAAAATGCCAACCACAGATATGAAATACAGCCAATCATATTTATAAATCAGAGAACTTGTGAGTTTTTGTAGAACTTGGCTATCTGTGTAAAGTATACTTGTATTGCACTACTTTGAAGTGATTAAGGACATTTTATAACCACATTGTTATGAAGTGCTTTTTGAGACACATATAGGAGACATTTCTATCACTCATAAAGTGCCTCAAGTGTAGGCTACCCTTACGACCGCATACAGTAGCGTGCTCAGTCAGTGAAATGTTGTCGCAGTCCTATTTGAAGCACAGAGCACAAATTTGGTCACACCCTGTGTGCCTCCATACCCTGTGTGCAACACCAAATTGTTTTTCTCCCTGGTGTGGTAAATGGTACACATAAGATTTAATCATAAGGCCTCAAAAATAGGGGGAAAGACGATAATATTAACACGATTAACCGTTATCACATCCGTTATTTTTGTTGCTAAAAATAGACACGAGACAAACTTCTGGTCTATGTTGACATCTTAGCTTTCACAACCATCGTTTTTCTCTCTCGGGTGCTGCTGCAACAGCTTACCACCACACACAGACACACACACACAAACACACACAGACACGCACAGACAGACATACTCATACATGCATACAAACACACACACACACTCACAGACACACACACATAGAAACTGAAACAGTGACATCCTGTTGCTAAAGTTAGTCTGCACCATTGACATCCTCTTTTTCATTTAGGCAAGCAGACGCTGCTATTTTGGTTGAATGTGTGTATGGCGCGTGTTACAGATGCCTGTTATTTTTAACAACTCAACCTCACAATCAAGATATTGTTTATTGTTGGGTGAAGGTGAACGGAAAGTAGCATAGTGGAGTTGCTAGGTAAATCACAGAATACATAAAGGGCTGGAATTGTTGTTATTTTATTAGGATCCCCATTAGCTGTTGCAAAAGTAGCAGCTACTCTTCCTGGGGTCCACACGAAACATGAAACATGACATAATAGACAAGAACAGCTCAAAGACAGAACTACAATTTTTTTCACTTTGTTTATTGAATTTTCAACACCAGCATTTACAAAATAATTGCACTTGTAAGTTATTTGGTAGTAATATAAAACAACACATCAAAGACAACAATACAGCAAAACAGAGAGCGAGACAGACATAAAAAATACAAATTCTAAAAAAAAATTTTTTTTTAAAAAAAGGACAAGATTTTTTATTTTTTTTTAAATACAGTTGTTATACGTCAACAAGCACAGATAATACAGTCCTTAACATCTGAGATGTAGTGTATGCACATACCAGGCCTCTTACATCACCAATATGCAGGGAAATGTAGTCATTTAACATAAGAAAAGAAGGGGGCCCACATTTCAAAGAATTTGTCTACAGACCCATTGAGTGTGTGTTTAATATTTTCCAAATGTATGCAATTCAAAACTGATTTAATCCAAAGAGCATGAGAAGGGGGTGCAGAGGATTTCCATCTAAGTAAAATTAATCGTCTCGCTAACAAAGTGACAAAGGCAATAACATCCTTATTAATTTTGGTCAATTGTATTGTGGGTAAGGAAACCCCAAATAGTGCAGTAAAAGGGTCTGGCTCAATCTGTGTGCTGCTTAATTCTGAGAGTGTGTTAAAGATGTCTTTCCAGAAACCAACAAGAGATGGGCAACACCAAAACATGTGTACATGATTAGTAGGAGACTGATTACATCGTACACAATTAGGGTTCACATCCTTGTACATTTTGGATAATCTTGCTTTGGTCCAGTGGGCCCTATGAAGGAGTTTGCATTGAATGAGACCGTGTCGAGCGCAAATAGAAGAGCTATGTGTCTTTTTGAGTGCCTCTTCCCATAGTTCATCAGATATTTCCTCACCCAGTTCCTCCTCCCATGAGGATTTCATATTGTTTAATGAGATGGTTTGTAGTGAGCAAATTTGACTGTAGATTATTGACTATAGATTATAAGGTGCCTTTCTGAGTAGAAAGTGGGATAAGAAATGTGTCGAACTGTGTTTCGCCAGGAAGGGTGGGGAATCCTGGATCTATGCTATGGACGTAACTCCGGACTTTAAGAACCTAAAGAAATTATGTCTGGGGAGACCAAATTTAGCTGATAATTGTTCAAACGTACTAAATGTATTGTTAATATACAGATCCCTGAATCTTTTAATACTGAGACTAGACCATGTTGAGAAAGCACCATCAACCATAGATGGGGGAAAAGCTGGGTTTGAGGCTACCAAAGAAGAGGTTGTATGAAACTCAAAGTGGCGCCTAAATTGATTCCAGATCTTCAATGTTGTTTTGACACATATATTGATGGTGAAGGAGGAGTAAGGGCCTGTAACGGAGGAGTGAGCGAGGGAAGACAATGATGCCGGTATAGATGAGGCGGCCTCCATCTCTAGCCAAATTGGGGGTGTGAATATCTCTCTGCTCTGCAACCAGTACTGAATGATCCTAAGGTTAGTGGCCCAATAATAGAATCTGAAATCCGGTAGAGCTAGACCGCCGTCTGGTTTGGGCCTCTGCAAAAGCTGTTTTCGTATCCTGGGGGGCTTTTTGTCCCATATAAAGGGTAGTATTAGGCCATCAATCTTTTTTGAAAAATGTATTGGGAAGAAAAATCGGAAGGCACTGATAGAGATATAAGAATTTAGGGAGAGTGTTCATTTTAATATAATTAATTATTGCAACTAAGTAGAGGTGTAACAAAGACCAGCGTTCCAAATCGTCCTTAGTACGGGTTAAAAGAGGAGCAAAGTTGGCTTGAAGAAGGTTTTCAAATCTGATTGTGACATGTACCCCAATTTTTTTGCGGCCATATTAAGCGGCATCAATTCGCTTTTACTGAGATTCAGTTTATACCCTGATAGGTGACCGAAGGACACAAAAGTGGCAAGGGCAGCAGGAACAGAGAAAGGTTGGATGTGTATAATAATAAATCATCTGCATATAAAGACAGTTTGTGTTCGTGTCCGTATCTGACTATACCTTTGATAAGGGGGTTGGAGCAAAGTGCTATTGCTAGTGGTTCTATGGCGAGGGCAAACAGTAAGGGACTTAAAGGGCAACCCTGGCGGGTCGATCATTGCAAAGGGAAGCAATCTGATTGAGTGTTATTAGTCCTGACAGAGGTTTGAGGGGATGAATACAGACATCTCATCCCCTCAATTTGGAGCCAAAGCCTAATTTATTTAGAGTGTAAAAAAGGTATTTCCATTCCAMCCAGTCAAACGCTTTCTCCGCATCCAGGGATATAATGGCTTCAGAGGTATTGGCGACAGAAGGATTATATATAATATTAAATAATCGTCGAAGATTGAAGTCTATTTTTAATAAATCCTGTATGATCCGGAGAGATAATTGATGGGAGGACTGTTTCCAGACACGTTGCCAGAAGTTTGGCTAGAATTTTATAGTCAACATTTAGCAGGCTAATTGAACGGTATGATACACAGTCAAGAGGGTCTTTGTTTTTTTTAGGAATAAGACAAATGCTTGCCTGAGTGAGAGTCTGTGGGAGAACACCATTTACAAATGCTTCATTGTACATTTCAATTAGAATAGGGGCTATTTTGTAGATACACTTTTTATAAAACTCTGCCGAGTAGCCATCAGGCCCTGAGCTTCTCCTAGATTGAAGGGATTTGACAGCATTAGACAATTCTTCAACAGTGATCGGCTGCTCTAATTTTTTTACCAAATCCCAGCTGACCGAAGGCACAGGAAGTGAGTGGAAGAAATCATCCAATTCCTATGTATCCGCTTTACTTTCAGAAGTGTATAGAGACTGGTACAATCCCTTGAACTCATCATTGATCCCCCTAGGATCTAATGATATCCCAGACGATGTACGAATTTTAGGAATCTGAAATGATGATGATAGACCGAGCAGCTCCTGAAGCAGCTGGGCCATGAACTCCGTGGATCTTGGGCCCTCCACTCCCTCCAGTATTCCCAGTAGACGAATGTTGTTCCTCCGTATTCTACTTTCCATATCTTCGCATCTATTGTCGAGGTATGCCACCCTAGTTGCTAATGAGCCAACGTTAGCCTCTAGCTCGCTAATGCAAATTCTGTGGTCTGTAGCACCTCGCTCCAGCTCCGATAAGGCCACTCCGTGTGCGTCGGGGTTGTTCTGTATACTCTCGATAGATTTTTTTAAGCTTGTCTTTGACCATTGATATCTCCGACCTGAGATTGGTAGAGAGAGTCAATTTTGAGGTTTTGAGGGTGCCTATCACGGATTGTAGCATCTCCACAGTCAGAGTTTCCGTGGGCCCGGCATTAGCAGCATCCAGTGGCGGGGGTGAATCAGGAGAGAGTGCGGGCTTGCTGCGGCCTGCTCTTGCAGACTCCGTTTTTGGCCGGGTAGACGACATTACAAACGTACATTTCTCAAACTTGATCTGAATTGTTTAGGGGTCCCTTCAGACACCTGGCCAAACAGAAATATATACAATTTTGCAAGGTTAAATATATAAATTTGGTCACTAACTCAGGAGCGATAGGGAAAGGCGTTCTACATCCTTGGCTTTCAACAGCGCCCCCAGAACTACATACATTTAAAAAAGGCACACGTATCCTACATATCAATATATACACACAAACTATCTAGGTCAAATAGGGCAGAGGCGTTGTGCCGTGAGGTGTTGCCCTATCTGTTTTTTTAAACCAGGTTTGCTGTTAATTTGAGCAATAGGAGATGGAACAGAGTTCCAGGCAATAATGGCTCTATATAATACTGTACCCTTTCTTGAATTTGGTGGCATGTCTGGTGGCGTAAGTGTGTGTGTCAGAGCTGTGTGTAACTTGACTATGCAAACATTTTAGGATTTCCAACACATTAGTGTTTCTTATAAAAGGAAGAAGTGATGCAGTCAGTCTCTTCTCAACTCTCAGCCAAGAGAGACTGGCATGCATAGTATTTATTTTAGTCCTCTGATTACAATGAAAAGCAAGACGTGCCACTCTGTTCTGGGTCACCTGCAGCTTAACTAGGTCTTTCCTTGCAACACTCGACCACATGACTGGACAATAATCAAGATAAGATAAAACTCGAGCCTGCAGGTCTTGCTTTTTGGAGTGTGGTGTCAAAATGAAGAGCATGTCTTTATTATGGACAGACCTCTCCCCATATTTACAACCATTAAATCTATATATTTTGACCATGACAGTTTACAATCTAAGGTAACACCAAGTAATTTAGTCTCCTCAACTTGTTCAACATCCACACCATTCATTACCAGATTCAGCTGATGTCTAGAAGGAATTATTTGTACCAAATACAATGCTCTTAGTTTTAGAGTCGTTCAGGACCAGGTTATTACTGGCCACCCATTCCAAAACAGACTCTTTGTTAAGGGTTTCAGTGACTTCATTAGCTGTGGTTGCGGATGCATATATAGTTGAATCATCAGCATACATGGACACACATGCTTTGTTTAATGCCAGTGGCAGGTCATTGGTAAAATAGAATAGAGTAAAGGGCCTAGAGAGCTGCCCTGTGGTACACCACACATTACATGTTTGACATTAGAGAAGCTTCCATTAAAGAAAACCCTCTGAGTTCTATTAGATATATAGCTCTGAAACCACGATATGGCAGAGGTCGAAAAGCCATAACACATACGTTTTCTCAACAACAGGTTATGGTCAATAATATCAAAGGCTGCACTGAAATGTAAAAGTACAGCTCCCACAATCTTCTTATTATCAATTTCTTTCTTTCAACCAATCATCAGTCATTTCTGTCAGTGCAGTACATGTTGAGTGCCCTTCTCTATAAGCATACTGAATGTATGTTGTTAATTTGGTTACAGAGAGATAGCATTCTATTTGGTCAAACATAGTTTTTTTACAACAGTTTGCTAAGAGCTGACAGCAAGCTGATAGGTCTGCTGTTAGAACCAGTAAAGGCCCCTTTACCACTCTTGGGTAGCAGAATGAATTTGGCTTCCCTCCAGGTCTGAGGACAAAGACTTTCCTCTACGATCAGATTAAAGATATGACAGATGGGAGTGGCTATAGAGTCAGCTACCATCCTCAGTAGCTTTCCATCTAAGTTGTTAATGCCAAGAGGTTTGTCATTATTGATCGATAACAATAATTCTTCCACCTCTCCCACACTAACTTTCAAAATTCAAACTTGCAATGCTTTTCTTTCATTATTAGTTTTTTTATGTATGAGTATGATGGCTCATTATTCGTTGTTGGCATTTCCTGCCTAAGTTTTCCCACTTTGCCAATGAAGTCAAAAATAAAAAATAATTGGCAACATCAAATGGTTTTGTGATGAATAAGCCATCTGATTCGATGAAAGATGAAGTTAAATTTGTCTTTCTGCCCGAAATGTCATTTAAAGTACTCCAAAGTTTTTTGGCTTCATAATACAGTTTCTTCTTCTTTTTCTTGAGTTTAGTCACATAATCTCTCAATTTGCAGTAAGTCAGCCAGTCAGATGTGCAGCCAGACTTATTAGCCATCTCTTTCAACCATATAGTTTTTCAATTCCTCATCAATCCATGGAGACTTAACAGTTCTAACAGTCAGTTTTTTTAACATGTGCATATTTATCAATAATTGGAAGAAGCAATTTCATAAATTTAGTGCAGCATCTAGATGCTCCTTATTAATCACATGAGACCAACAAATATTTGAAATATTATCCACATAAATGTAACAGCAAAATCTTTTGTTTGGTCTCTTAAACATACCACCATATTGCTAACACCTATCTGACCATTTCGGGTTCATCGAGCGGCCATTTTGGATCGAGCGGTTGTGGTTGCCAAGGCTCAGTCTTTAATACAGCCCAGCAGCTGCCCCCTACTCAGTGCCCCAGTCATGAATTTACAGCAGGTACAACCAACTGGGGGGGGGGGGGGTTGTACCCGCTGTACAGTAGGATCTTGATCACCCTGTTGCAAGAGAACTTTCCTGCAACGCACGAAATGTAAATCTTGTAGTCTATTTGAGGTTTGAAAAGGCTTCTACAGTCTGAAATTTCTAAGTCGGAATTACAAACTTTAAAATACGTTTTAAGCCTCAAATAGAATACAAGTATTACATTTCTTGGATGGAAAGTTATCCTGCAACAGGGTGATCAAGATCCTACTGTACATCTGTATAAGGTCAATTGCAGATATAACAACAGTCTAACTTGGCATTCTGATAGAATTAGTTGGAACACACTAAGCCAAACTAAGCTAAACCAAGCTGTAAATATCATAGTCAGCACTGTTTGGCATGGTAGTGTGAAAATGGTAAGCAGCCACTTTCCTAGGACCCCTCCCTCCATCTCTCCCTCCCTCCATCCCTTCCTCCCTCCCTCCATCCTTCCATCCTTCTCCTTCACTACTGGAGGAATCCACAGCTGTTGGGGACATTCTGTCCCCCTGCTTCCAAGCAGCTGGAGAATCCATCCCCTTCCTCACTGTGTGTGTGTGTGTGTGTGTGTGTGTGTGTGTGTGTGTGTGGGTGTGTGTGTGTGTGTGTGTGGTGTGTGTGTGTGTGTGTGGTGTGTGTGTGTGTGTGTGTGGTGTGTGTGTGTGTGTGTGTGTGTTGTGAGAGAAAAAGTGTGTGGGTGTGTGTGTCTAAGTAGGCCTATGTATGCCTGTGTGTGTCAGTCGAGTGTGTTTATGAATGTCCGTGTGTGTGCCAGTGTATTAATAGTGCACATTTGTCTCTTTACGGCACACAGCACGTCTTTGTGTGGGTTGAAGTAGTATATGTAGGTAACTAGGCGTGCTAGTTTATTTATAGTGTCACCTGTTGGGTAACACTTGTGTCACTGTGAATATTCCTGCAAAGCAAGTGTGTGCATATGTTCAAGTGTATGTGTGTGTGTATATACTGTATATATATATATATTTATAGCATCACCCCGCTTGCCACTTATTCACATTTGTCTCTTTGTGAGTGTATGGCGTGTTTGTGTGTGCATGTGTGGTATATATGCATGTCAATGTATTAATAGTGTCATGAATTGCATGCACACACTAGTGTGTGCATGTGTATGCTTGTCAATATGTTCAGCCTCATATGGAGTCCTATGGAGGGTGTGTGGAAGAGAATGTCTACTTACACAAACCATGCGATTGGCATTGCTCTTCCATGCAATGTAATGCATACAAAGCAGCATAGAGTGGATGCATATTTACGCTGCTTTGTATGCATTAGATTGCAAGGACATATTATGCTGTACTAACATACCCCAGCTAACAATTCTAAGTAAAGAGAACGTTTTTGTAATGTTGCCCGTAACGTCCCCCAGATGTTTGAGTGTCCAGTTTTCCGTTAGTTAGGGGAACATTCTATAAGGGTTGGGCGGTACACTGTATAAACCGTATCCCGAGGTATTTCGAAATACACTCGATATGATTTTCCAACAGTGTCAATACCGTTGTTTTAATACATTTGAATATTTGTACTTTTTAAATAAATACCTGCAGTCAACTTGTGCACTATGCAATAGATAAAACAGATCGTGTTTATCATTTCGCCTGTTAGATACTTTTTCCTTTTAAAGCTTTCTGGTACTAGTTTTCAGAAACGGTGGTTTGAGACAGTCACATGTTTGTGTTGATGGGATATTCTCCAAACCCACAGAGAACTGAACAGATGAATGTCCATGCAACGTTCTCCTGGAGCGTGCCTAGAACATTAATATCTTATATTCTGAAAACATGGCCACCATATGCTGTGACTGTTTCATGGGACATTGTTGGAATATTCTCTTAGTCCACAGAAAACTGGACACATGAATGTTCATGCAACGTTCTCATAAAACGTGTCTAGAACATTAATAGAGGGCTCCCGAGTGGCGCAGCATTCTAAGGCACTGCATCTCAGTGCTAGAGCCGTCACTACAGACCCTGGTTCGATTCCATGCTGTATCACAACCAGCCATGGTTGGGAGTCCCATAGGGCGGCGCACAATTGGCACAGCGTCGTCCGGGTTAGGGCTTGGCCSGGGTAGGCCGTCATTGTAAATAAGAATTTGTTCTTAACTGACTTGCCTAGTTAAATAAAGGTAAAAAAAAAAAAAAAAATCTCAAAAAAGATATTGTATACTGAAAACATGGCAACCATATTCTGTGTATGTTTGGTGGGACGTTGATGGAATATTCTCTTAACCCTTAGAAACCTGGACACAGGAATGTTCTTAAAACGTTCCCATGAAACGAGTCTAGAAAATGAATATAGAATATTCCAAGAATATGGTAACCACGTTCTGGGTAAGTTCTGTTTGACAGTAAGGGAATGGTTTCTTGGAAACATTCCTTGCACGTCACTGGAACATTCCTATGAAAACATTAGGTAACGACCAGTGTTGGGGAAGCTACTCTGAAAATATAGTTACCAAGCTACCAATGAATTCACCCTGGAAGAAGTTAAGCTACACTAAAGCTACCCTTAATACAAGTACTAAAGTTACTTTCAAAAAGTAGTTCACAACAGATATTTTCAAAAGCCAGCATGATGAAGTAACAACTAACTTTGCCACCGCAAAAGTAACACTTCCTCTTACTTGACTATACCAATTTAACTGGGTGGCACAAAAAGACACTTTGTGCAAAAGAGGCACTTTCTCACTCACTCACTCACTCACTCATTCTCTCACTGTCTCACTCACTCACTGTCTTGCACTCTCTTTCAAGCAGTCTTCCTCTCTTTTCCTCTCTCTCGCTCTCTCTCTTTCACAACTCTTTTTCACTTTATCTCTCTTTCACTCTTTCTCTCTCGTTGTTAATTTTGTACTTCATCCTTCCCAATGGCTCCACTCCACTGTAACTGTGTTGGAACACTGGCCGATCAATCAAAAGGTCAGAGGTCAAAGTCATGGGTGTGTCAAGTCCTTTCACAAAGCCGATCCCCTCAGGGCTAAGGTGAGGGGTCGCTGACTCATAGTTGAGAGACGAGAGAGACATTAGATAGAGAAAAGGAGAAAGATGTGTGAGAAAAAGAAAGAGAGAGAGAGCCACAAGCCCACCAGTTCTTAAGCATGCTGCTCAACATTTCTCACGGCTAAAACAGACTCACAATTGTTAAGCGCAGTTCAAAAGGTCAAGAGAGCCAGGTTTTGGGCTGTGAAAAACAAGTGTAAAAAAGTGTAAAGTGTAAAAAACGGAGGTAACATTCTCAGAAGTAGAGGCTCATAACAATGTCATGAGATTGACTTGATGCCTGTGCTAACTTGACAATAGATACGGTATAACACTGGTATAACATGGTATAAATATATTAAATAATTTATTAAAACACACTGTTTTGCAATGAAAGACTACAGTAGCTTTAACAGGGTTGCACCATGGTGTAGCCCGAGGACAGCTAGTTTCTGTACATTGACTTCAATACAAAACCTAGGAGGCTCGTGGTTATCACCCCATACCTTAGACTTACACAGTAATTATGACAGTAATTATGACAACGTCCGGAGGACATCCTCCAACCTATCAGAACTCTTGCAGCATTAACTGACATGTGGTCCACCCAATCAAAGGATCAGAGAATGAATTGGGTACTGAAAGCATAAACTACAGCCAGCTAGCACTGCAGTGCATAACATGTGGTGAGCAGTTGACTCAAAGAGAGAGAAAGACAACAGTTTAACAGTTTTGAACAAATTTATTCATTTAAAAATAAAGGAGAATCAAGAGAGCGAGAAAGAGAGCGAGAGATAGCTATATTTTGTTGAATTCTTTTTTACCTTCACTTACTTAGCCAGTGAATGCAGCTAGCTAGTTTAGCCTACTCAAACACCCGGCTCAAACAGAGAGGGATGCTATGTTTGCTAGCTGGCTATGACTATCCCATAATGGAACTTTTTCAAGTCAAGATATTCGTGTGGTTTAATTAATTTATTGCCACCGGGGCCCACCGGTATAACTGCTAAACTGCTCGCTGCTGACTACTGCGTGATTGTAGGGGGTTTACTAACACGTTAGTTCTAGTAGCTATGTTGACTATGATGTTAATATGAATGGCGACAGAGGGAGATGGCTGCAGTTTTACGATCCCGTAACCAATTGAGCTATTGTGTATGTTTTTTGCGTTATTTGTAACTTATTTTGTACATAATGTTTCTGCCACCGTGTCTTATGACCGAAAAGAGCTTCTAGATATCAGCACAGAGATTACTCACCCCGTACTGGAGGAGTACTTTTTCTTCAACGAGTCAGACGGGAAGGATTTACTTCAGACGCCTGACAAGGCTCTCATCCCTGTCATTCACAGGAGAAAGAGACTTAGGTATTGGGGACGAAGGTCCAGGTGCCTTGTAAGAATCTGACGCCGAGAGGGTAATCTAACTTTACCATCGGTCCTATTAGCCAACGTACAATCAATCGATAATAAAATAGACAAACTACAATCACGTACATCCTACCAACGGGACATGGTACATACAGCTGGCGGGTCTTAAGCTTTTCCGGTAGGCCTCTGGAAAGACAAGGGGTGGCGGTCTATGTATATTTGTAAACAACAACTGGTCCACAAAATCTAAGGAAGTCTTGAAGTTTTGCTTGCCTGAGGTAGAGTATCTCATGATAAGCTGTAGACCACACTATTTACAAAGAAAGTTTTCATCTGTAATTTTCATAGCTGTCTATATACCACCACAAACCGATGCTGGCACTAAGATCGCACTCAATGAGCTGTATACGGCCATAAGCAAACAGGAAAACGCTCATCCAGAGGCGGTGCTCCTAGTGGCCGGGGACTTTAATGCAGGGAAACTCAAATCCATTTTACCTCAATTCTACCAGGTATTTTCATCAATAAGTTTGTCATCACCAAAGTGACCGTAAGTACATACCCCAACGAGAAGCCATGGATTACAGGCAACATCCGCACTGAGCTAAAAGGTAGAGCTGCCACTTTCAAGGAGCGGGAATCTAAACCGGAAGCTTATAAGAAATCCCGCTATTCCCTCCGACGAACCATCAAACAGGCAGAGCGTCAATACAGGACTAAGATTGAATCGTACTACACTGGCTCCGACCCTCGTGGCATGTGGCAGGGTTTGCAAACTATTACAGACTACAAAGGGAAGCACAGCCGTGAGTTGCCTAGTGACACGAGCCTACCAGATGAGCTAAATGACTTCTATGCTTGCTTCGAGGAAAGTAACACTGAAGCATGCATGAGAGCAATCGCTGTTCCGGATGACTGTGTGATCACGCTCTCCGTAGCCGATGTGAGTAAGACCTTTAAACAGGTCAACATTCACAAGGCCAGACGGAGTACCAGCATGTGTACTCCGAGCATGCGCTGACCAACTGGCAAGTGTCTTCACTGACATTTTCAACCTGTCCTTTACTGAGTCTGTAATACCCACATGTTTCAAGCAGACCACCATAGTCCTTGTGCCCAAGAACAGTAAAATAAACTGCCTAAATGACTACTGACCCATAGCACTCACTTCTATAGCCATGAAGTGCTTTAACAGGCTGGTAATGGCTCACATCAACACCATTATCCCAGAAACCCTAGACCCACTTCAATTTGCATACCACCCCAACAGATCCACAGATGATAAAATCTCTACTGCACTCAACACTGCCCTTTCCCACCTGGATAAAAAGAACACCTATGTGAGAATGCTATTCATTGACTACAGCTCAACATTCAACACCATAGTGCCCTCAAAGCTCATCACTAAGCTAAGGACCCTGGGACTAAACACCTCCCTCTGCAACTGGATCCTGGACTTCTTGAAGGGCCGCCCCCAGGTGGTAAGGGTAGGTAACAACACATCTGCCACGCTGATCCTCAACACGGGGGCCCCTCAGGAGTGCGTGCTCAGTCTCCTCCTGTACTCCCTGTTCACTCATGACTGCACGGCCAGGGACGACTCCAACACCATCATTAAGTTTGCCGATGACACAACAGTGGTAGGCCTGATCACCGACAATGACGAGACCGCCTTATAGGGAGGAGGTCAGAGACCTGGCCGTGTGGTGCCAGGACAACAACCTCTTCCTCAACGTGATCAAGATAAAGGAGATGATTGTGGACTACAGGAAAAGTATGACCGAGCACTCCCCATTCTCGTCGATGGAGCTGCAGTGGAGCAGGTTGAGAGTGTCAAGTTCCTTGGTGTCCACATCATCAACAAACTATCATGGTCCAAACACACTAAGACAGTTGTGAAGAAGGCACGGTAAAGTCTATTCCCCCTCAGGAGATTGAAAAGATTTGGCATGGGTCCTCAGATCCTCAAAAGGTTCTACAGCTGCACCATCGAGAGCATCCTGACTGGTTGCATCACTGCCTGGTATGGCAACTGCTCGGTCTCCGACCGCAAGGCACTACAGGCGGTAGTGCGTACAGCCCAGTACTAGGGCCAACCTTCCTGCCATCCAGGACCTCTATACCAGGAGGTGTCAGCGGAAGGCTCTAAAAATTGTCAAAGACTCCAGCCACCCTAGTCATAGACTGTTCTCTCTGCCACCGCACGGCAAGCGGTACCGGAGCGGCAAGTCTAGATCCAAAATGCTTCTTAACAGCTTTTACCACCAAGCCATCAGACTCCTGAACAGCTAATCAAAGGGCTACCCTGACCCCTCTTTTACGCTGCTGCTACTGTCTGTTTATTATCTATGCATAGTCACTTTAATAACTCGACCTACATGTACATATTACCTCAATTACCTCGACTAACCGGTGCCCCCGCACATTGACTCTGTACCGGTACACCCTGCATATAGCCTCGCTATTGTTATTTTACTGCTGCTGTTTAATTCATTATTTGTAACTTTTATTTTCAATTTTTTACTTAACAGTTTTTTTTCTGAAAGCATTGTTGGTTAAGGTCTTGTAAGTAAGCATTTCACTGTAAGGTCTACACCTGTTGTATTCAGCGCATGTAACACATTTGATTTGATTTGAATATGGTGACAACGATGTAGGCTGTGTTCAGGCTGTGTGTATCTGTCACCTTGATTACTCAAATTTCTCTCGACCTGTGCAACTATGTTGTAAACTTGAATTCATAGGCTAGGTTGTAGCAACCTTATGATGGATATAGGGAATAGAGAAACATTTGAGTATCATGTAGTAGCCTAAACCTATCGATGTGACAGTCATCCAATATGCTGTAATAGAAATAAGGCCATGCTCATAAAAAAATAATCATCCTCCCTCATCTTAAACGGCACCAACCGCCACTGGTGCGATATGCAGAAATCGCTCCTCCATTTCCTGGTTGCTAAAATTCTAATAGTTTGCCTAATTTCAGATTTCGTGACTTAACAAGGTCTCTTGTTATTGTACCACCTGAACTGCTGTAAAATGTTTTCAATAACCCCAAAATATTGTATTTTCAGCAGTTTGAAGCTGGTGTACAAAACCAAACATAACATACACAAAAATTCAACTTTAGGATGGGAAGCCTAGAAATAGCACACATAGAACAGATCTACCTAGACTTGGTTTCAATGAGAATGACAGATCTATAACTCACATTTCTATGTGAATTTCGTCCCCCAAAAAGTTACAAATTGCAGCTTTCAATGGCTATAAGGTTACAGTTGAAGTCGGAAGTTTACCTACACTTAGGTTGGAGTCATTAAAAATCATTTTTCAACCACTCCACAAATTGCTTGTTAACAAACTATAGTTTTGGCAAGTCGGTTAGGACACAAGTAAATTTTCCAACAATTGTTTACGGACAGATTATTTCACATACACTAAGTTGACTGTGCCTTTAAACAGCTTGGAAAATTCCAGAAAATGATGTCATGGCTTTAGAAGCTTCTGATAGGCTAATTGACATCAGTTGAGTCAATTGGAGGTGTACCTATTTCAAGGCCTACCTTCAAACTCAGTGCCTCTTTGCTTGACATCATGGGAAAATCAAAAGCAATCAGCCAAGACATCAGAAAAAAATTGTAGACCTCCACAAGTCTGATTCATCCTTGGGAGTAATTCCGAAACGCCTGAAGGTACCATGTTCATCTGTACAAACAATAGTACGCAAGTATAAACACCATGGGACCACGTAGCCATCATACCACTCAGGAAGGAGATGCGTTCTGTCTCCTTGATATGAACGTACTTTGGAGCGAAAAGTGCAAATCAATCCCAGAACAACAGTAAAGGACCTTGTGAAGATGCTGGAGGAAACAGGTACAAAAGTATCTATATCCACAGTAAAACGAGTCCTATATCGACATAACCTGAAAGGCCGCTCAGCAAGGAAGAAGCCACTGCTCCAAAACAGCCATAAAAAAGCCAGACTACGGTTTGCAACTGCACATGGGGACAAATATCGTACTTTCTGGTCTGTCTTCTGGTCTGATGAAACAAAAATAGAACTGTTTGGCCATAATGACCATCGTTATGTTTGGAGGAAAAAGGGGGAGGCTTGCAAGCCGAAGAACACCATCCCAACCGTGAAATGCAGGAGTCGCAGCATCATGTTGTGGGGGTGCTGCAGGAGGGACTGGTGCACTTCACAAAATAGATGGCTACATGAGGGAGGAAAATTATGTGGATATATTGAAGCAACGTCTCAAGACATCAGTCAGGAAGTTAAAGCTTGGTCGCAAATGGGTCTTCAAAATGGACAATGACCCCAAGCATACTTCCAAAGTTGTGGCAAAATGGCTTAAGGACAACAAAGTCAAGGTACTGGAGTGGCCATCACAAAGCCCCGACCTCAATCCCATAGAACATTTGTGGGCAGAACTGAAAAAGCGTGTTCGAGCAAGGAGGCCTACAAAACTGACTCAGTTACACTCTCAGTTACACTCAGTTTCTCTGTCAGGAGGAATGGGCCAAAATTCACCCAACTTATTGTGGGAAGCTTGTGGAAGGCTACCTGAAACGTTTGACCCAAGTTAAACAATTTAAAGGCAATGCTACCAAATACTAATTGAGTGTATGTTAACCTCTGACCCACTGGGAATGTGATGAAAGAAATAAAAGCTGAAATAAATCATTCTCTCTACTACTATTCTGACATTTCACATTCTTAAAATAAATTGTTGATTCTAACTGACCTAAGACAGGGAATTTTTACTCGGATTTAATGTCAGGAATTGTGAAAAACTAAGTTGAAATGTATTTGGCTAAGGTGTATGCAAACTCCCGACTTCAACTGTATGTGTGCACATATCATGTTTTTTTGTTTCAAATGCGATCTGTGTAGACAAATGTGATGTTAGTTTGGTAGCTCACATATGCATGTACGCAAACACACACACACACACACACACACTGCAGTACTGCTAGATTTTGAGGGAGTGTGTGTGCGGTCAGCTGAGCTGGTTTAAAACCAGAAAGAGGCAACAACGTGATCTTCACGTCTAGTCCTGTCCAGCCCACAACACTATCCATATTGTCAGCACTGCTCTCTCACACTGTTTTTAAAAAAAGTGTTTTTTCAGTAGAAAATAAAAAATACACAGAGGTAGAGGAGCCAATTCCCTGTACCAACCAAGTTCCCAAGTACCAACCAAGTTCCCAAGTACCAACCAAGTTCCCAAGTACCAACCAAGTTCCCAAGTACCAACCAAGTTCCCAAGTACCCAAGTACCAACCAAGTTCCCAAGTACCAACCAAGTTCCCAAGTTCCCAAGTACCAACCAAGTTCCCAAGTTCCCAAGTACCAACCAAGTTCCCAAGTACCAACCAAGTTATATTACTTTCTTCGCTTACCTCAAAAAGTCTGCTAAGATATAGTCATGTTAACACATTCTGTTTACATTTGACATTTTTTGTCATTTAGCAGACGCTCTTATCCAGAGTGCATACATTTTCATACTTTTCCCCCCAGTACTCTTCCCCCGTGGGACTCGAACCCACAACCTTGACGTTACGAGCGCCATGCTCTACCAACTGAGCACACACAAAAATAGCAACAAGCATATTATTGAGTGAACAATCACTTCATTGATACATATCAAATTACTAGCAACCAATGTTTCAGCAGGGTCTTCTTGTTAAGGGGAAACGGTAATGGCTAGCCATTTGATAAGCATGAATAATGCATTGTTCGGCCAAATGAATAACTTGGCACGATGCATGTTGTATGGACTATGTTGTCACACTGTCACACTTTTCCCAAGTTATAGCACACACTATGTTACATAAAGCAAGTTCCTAAAGGACTATGGGCTGGTGTCCCAGACTGAGATTAAACCCAGTCCTGGACTAAAAAGCTTTTTGAATGGAGATCTTCCATCGAGCATGCTCTTAAATCCAGAACTAGGCTTAATCTGTGTCCAGGAAACCAACCCACAAGAGTTTAGTTTAGTCTGCATCATGTTTTCCTTCTTGCTATGGAAAATGTAGTATCGTGATACCCCCCCATGAGTAAAAGTGCAGTTCAAACCCATGGCAGTGGCACATAACAGAAACCTCCAAGGTAAGGTTATAACATTTCACTTGAACCCTCAGCACCCAGTCTCCTTTACACTGTGTCTGTTATAACACTTGCGCGGCCAAACAAATGGCAGTCATAACAACTGGAGTCGGCCTGAGGCTGTGACGATCCCTGTGTAATGACACTTTCAGGTAAAGTGATACTAAAAATGTTTTAGCGCATCTATGCAGGCACGCACGCACGCACGCACGCACGCACGCACGCACGCACGCACGCACGCAGGCATGCAGGCAGGCATGCGGGCAGGCACGTACACTCACACAGTGAACTAAGTTGGTTATCGGAGAGGGATGGAGAGAAAGAGGGAAAGAGGAGAACAAGACGGAGAGAAAGAGATCTAAAAGGCTATACAAACGGAGAGTGGTGTCCATTCCTCTGGCGTGGCACACGTGAAACTGGCGTAACTATATCCTCACATTACTATGACTATGACCTCATCCTGACTAGTGTGTGGTGTGTGTGTGTGTGTGTGTTGTGTGTGTGTGTGTGTGTGTGTGTGTGGTGTGTGTGTGTGTGTGTGTGTGTGTGTGTGTGTGTGTGTGTGTGTGTGTGTGTGTGCTACTCTCATGTGTCCAGGTTTTTCCTTTTCTCACACACACACACACACACACACACACACACACACACACACACACACACACACACACACACACACACACACACACACACACACACACACACACACACACACACACACACACACACACACACACACACACACACACACACACACACACACACACACACACACAAACACAGCTGCTCCCCCATTGCTACGAAACATCAGCCATACTCATAAACTACTGTAGCCTACAGTACATCAGAGAACCAAGTGTTTTGCCCATTGCATGAGTCAAACTTTTCAATGACTTTATAGGTCGTATTTGAGCCTCTTGTAAATGTAATACCTTCTCTGACTATAAGGCTATTCTGTCCAAGCGTATGCTTTAGTTGCACAATTACACGATTACCAATGATTTATATCACATTTTCTAGTAATTGAGGCAAGCTTAACCTACAATACATGGTGTAGAGTACAACCACACCACCATTCAGTTAGCGCACTCCTTTCAACAGGAAATGTAGCCTTCATTAGTTTACAGACGCACCTGATACTACCTCAGGTTACACTACACCTGGATTCCAGACAACCTTGATATTAGTGAAATATGGAATCCTACCCGTCACTGTCGAAAACGTCTTTCCAGTCCGCCTGTCTCTATTTGAGGTCCAGATTCTATTGGTCCATCTGTTAGGAAGTAAAGGAAAACAATCGTGAGTACAACATACATTCAGCACTGAGTGAGTTTTGAGGTGCACCATTTAAGTGCATCATCACTTTCTGATGGGCAACCAGATGACGCGAGAGACTTGATTGTTTCAATAAATGGCTAATCAAATACGTGGGTAAATGCAAAAGCGTGCTGACCTTTCACACGCACTAAACTCAAACTCAAACTCCAAACATAATGTTAAACGAAGAATTGAAGATTATATTATACATTTAAATTGTACAGACTATTCAAGAGTAGACCAAATAATAAGTAGCCTACCTCCGCGGTTACTATTTGACACATTCATTTGAGATCAGTTTTCTAATTTATTGATGTCTTCGACGCTGCTATTAATTAGCGAATACAATTCAACAGGGGAGCAACATGTGGTCCAATTTTGCGATACATATAGGCCGTCTGTAATAGGAGGCTACTGTAAATGTAGCGAATGAAACTCCAAAAAAAATGACTAGCCTACTTCCCTTTGTCAAACGCGCAACAAAAAACTAAACTAGAGGTGTTGACATAATCTGTCTAATTTTCGCATTGTTGAAGCTATCATTTCTGCGACGTTTCTGTTGAGTTGATCTGTTAGTCTAACGTTCATCTCCTTTGAGGAACAGTAAAATGAGCCAGTTCGGTCTCAGGGCTCCACCTGCTGAACACCCATTTTATCAGCTTGTCTGAATCATGTCCATTTGAGCTAAAAGTGGAGACCACACAATCTCACAATAACACTGAAACAGCTCACTCTAAATATAGGGCTTTATTCAATCTGGAACGGTGAAGCGTTATAGGCCTACATATTCTGCCCAAGAAATGTAAAAGTGATTTCCGATTGAGCCGAAATGTGCAGTATTGACCGCTCCGCTAACGGGAACATTGCCTTTAACTTTCAATCGCGCTGTAATGCTGAATTTCTCTAAAGAGATTGCTGCAAGGATAATAACAAGTATAGAAAGGATGTGGTATATTGTGCTGTTATAGAGGATTTCGAGTTCACAAACACAAACAGAAAGTCATATGCAAGTACTGATGAAAAACTACAAATAGCAAGAGACATGTAGAAAATACATGCAAAAGCATTATAGTATACATTATGGTGTTAACTGAATTGTACTGTATGTATGTGTATGAATGTCGAGTAGCAATTAGCAAATTAACAAAAATAAACTAACAGACAGAAACTCACAAACACAGACAATACTAGTGCACTGCCCTGATGTTCACATACAGTAGTGTCCATAGACAGACTCTTCAGAGTGTGAGGGTAAGATAAGGAACATGGCAGGGAGGGAGAGATGAGATGAGTGCAGACAATGTACAGTGCCAGCCTCACCCTGCTGGAATAGGCAACAACATGAGGTGCCAAACACACATACAACACACTCCAACACAGCTTTATTGAAAACAGGTCATGACCTTGTCACTGTAAAGTCAAAACTGGACATTATTTTTGTCTGTTGTCTGTTGAGCAAAGAAGAGGGATAACTCCTTTTATTCAGCTTACAGTTGTAAAACATTGTGGTGTAAAATAATAGAAAAAAAATGGCAATTACTTTTAGTGTTAGGTAGATATGCCAAAAGGATTTTCCCTTTTCAGTCTGTGTGTGTCAAACATCAGAAGGGATGTGGATGTATAGCAGTTTACCTCAACAGCATTTGCTTTGAAATCATGTACTGCTTAATGTAAAATGATATGTTCCTAACATATTTTCAAAGAATCAAACATTAAATCTAAGTTATTAGAGTACAAATTGGGGCCACAATTAATCAAGGATGGACCACAAACGGTCCCCGGGCCACAACATTAATATAAATTGTGTATTGATCCATGGGAGTGCTGAGTTGAAATTCAAGCTACAAGCTTGTTAGGATTGGGTCCACCCCACAGTCATACCCATGACTTGTTGGCTGAATACTCTTGCCATAAGTACCAAAGGAGAGACACAAGCTGTGTTGTATTATGGTTCTGATAAACTTGTTGATATTAGTTTGTTTTGAGTGGAATTGTAATTTCACCTTAAATTAACTTAAGAGAGCCAAAGTGTAAACAGTGGTTCAGACAATTCCAAAAGATGACCTGAATTGATTCAAATCTATTTGACCATCCCAAATCAGGTTAGAGTTATCTCCATGGGCCGGGCTCAACGACATATTGTAGACATAGGGTGGATTTGGCCAAATGGAGAACCTTTAGTCTCATTTATAGGGAATAATCCTATTATCTAGGAGAGTGAGTTGAGGAGTAGCTGCTGATCTGACTGACAATGACCAGGATTGTGCGAACTAAGAGTTCAGCTGTGACTGTGGCAAATGGGCCAGACTGCTACTGCTGTTGTGTCTTACAGAATGTTGTCAGCATACAGATGGAGTTTAGTGGATTTTACATTCCTTCCAATAAAATAAATATACAGCGTAAAAATAATAGGCCCTAAAACTGAACCCTGGAGGACCCCCTTCGTAAGCTGCCGAAACTCACATTTCCGTGCCCTCCTGTACCACACATTGTGTTCTGTCAGAGAGATAAATGCTGAGGTGTCTGTGGGTGAGGACGGGCAGAGCTGAGAGAGATGGGGAGGAGGACAAGTGAGGTGGAGAGGTACAGAGAGAAACAGAGAGGGAGAGAGATACCATGCACATATGCCTCAGTAATAATGAAATGTACAGCTCTGAGCTCTATGACCAGTGGGGTGCCAGCTCCGCTCCCAGGCACAGGAAGCCAATAGGAATGAAAGGAATGCAGTCAGGCAATGCAGTGATGGAGGGAACAGAAGTTACCGTACACACAGGGCAGATTGCCAAAAAGAAAGAAAGACAGAAAGAAAGAAAGATAGATAGATACATACTGCACCTATCACAGTGTTCAACATGTACATGTATATGGCATTATTAAATATTAAATGTAGAATATTTGACAGAGATTATTATTATTATGAGGAGTCCTACTGTAGCTTCATGCAGTGTTATGATTCCTGGAATATGTCATATTATCTCAGTCACAGATTTCCTGGTACTGGGTGGAGGCCTGAGGGTATATCCCTGGGCAAACACTCATCTGTTATTCAATCTCTGGGGGGGGCACAGGGTGTGTTCACCACCCTCCATCTATTTATTTCAGTCTCTCTGTTCTGTGTCTCTGTTCTGTTCTGTTCTGTCTGTCTGTCTGACTGTCTCTTTCTCTGATTGTGAGACACACCAGCTGAGTTATGACTGCTGTGTGTCACTGAGCAAAACTGTCCTTTCCAATGGCAAGGCAGAGCAGGAAGCGTGAAAGAACTGAGAGAATGAATGTAATGGATCATTGTTGTGTTCCAGCCTTTCCCAGGCGCATTTGAAAGATGTGGTTACATTTAGCTTTGACACTTGGAAGGTCTTATATCTTTTTTTGGGGTGTATAGTTATGGTGTATTCCATTTACTGATATTCTATTTACTGTCTCTCTCTGCCATTACATCAATTCCCTCTCATATCAGGGTAGTGTGTTTTCTATCAGAGACCACTCTAGTCAACGTCCTGTAACAAACCTCTGACTCGACTGTCGCTAGCTAGCAGTGGTGCGGTGACTTTGAAGGTGTTGAGATGCTAGCGAAAAAGGGTTGCCTTTCAGCCTTTCCATTCCTGGTAGATGCTATGTTATGCTAGGCCACAGAGAAGACAGATAAAACACACTCGCTTCATTTCACTGGAAACAAAGATGCTGGAAAGCGTAGCGATACGACGCCCTCACACACTCCTCTCTGTGTGTGTGTGTGTGTGTGTGTGTGTGTGTGTGTGTGTGTGTGTGTGTGTGTGTGTGTGTGTGTGTGTGTGTGTGTGTGTGTGTGTGTGTGTGTGTGAGTGTGAGTGCGTGTGAGTGCGTGTGAGTGCGTGCGTGCGTGCATGCGTGCGTGTGTGTTTGCGCATGTACTGTAACCTCAATGGATTGTAAATGTCTTGTCTTATGTCTTGCTCTCTGCAGGCAACAACTTGAAATCAATGACATCAAATGTAGGTTTCATTTAAACCCTGTGCCCTGACTCCTTTGAGACCACGGGAACGAGTTGAAACTCCGTAAGCTAGTATTATGTGCGTTTCAAATCTAAAATGCTCAAACAAAGTTCATTCACGTGGAACACACCTCTTTGATGACAACCAATTGAAAAGACGAGGGAGGCCATGAATAATGGATAGAAATAGACAGTACAGCATTTTTCCTTTCTGTCTATGTTGCTATTAGTGGGTTTCCTTCCACCCCCAAGTGAGAATTGAGAAAAGTTGTTAGTCATCATTACATCCAGCATCACCTTCTACTGCAGTGGGCTAAATCAGGGTCAAACAGAGTGTTTCTTGGTTGTCTTACACAAATCTACTTCGAAAACAAAAGTATACACTTCACACACATGGTTATGTTTTTTTTTTTTTTAATAAGACACCTGTACCATGGCAGATATAGAGTTGAAATGTATTTCATTTTTAGTTTTCATCCCAATATTACACTAAGTACATCAGAGAAGACTGAAATATAACAAAACCGTTTGACAAAGAAACACTAGATTTTTGTCCGGTTTAAAAAATGAAATAAACTTTATTCAATGATCAAATTCTGAAAAATATGAATAACATTCCACCCAGGAGGCCAAAGAGGGTGCTTTTGATCATTGACTGCCGAAAAAGGCTACCACTTCCCCTTTTGCACATACCTGCAAATCTCCCTTTCCATCACCCAGTGTCTGTGCCCCTTTCAAAAGCTACCTTTCAAAGTGACACCTACAACTGGTGATGGTTGCTCATTATATGGTATATAGTTTTGCAGTTATAATTTTGGGCGACAGGTAGCCTAGTGGTTCGTGCGTTGGGCCAGTAACCGAAAGGTCGCTGTTTCATAATACCAGAGCCGACAAGGTGAAAAATCGGTCGATGTGCCTTTGTGCAAAGGCACTTAACACTAATTTACTCCAGGGGTGCAGTACTACTATGTCTGATCCTGTAAAAACAACACGTTTCACTGCACCTACCGTATGTGACAATAAAACATCTCTTTTTGTTGTATTGATACAGAAATATACTGAGAGTCGTGCAATGACTAAACTTTTCCAGCAGGGGGTGGCATTTAACGAACCATTTGACCACCCTGAGGCTACAGTACTTCTCTTTGAATCTCAACATTGGCTAAAGCCCAAGGGAGTCTTACCATAAAAAAAATCACCCATCACACATCCTCTTTACCCATTATGCACAATAATTCCCTCTCTGCACTTGACCTATGGTCTAGGTCACTCCTCTACTGAGACTGAGAGTCAACTACTGTCCCAGAGAGAGTGTTATGTCCCAGTGGGCTACTTCTGTCTGACAGTGACCTTTTGACGTCTTGACCTAGTGACCTCCACAGGCTAAACACAGTCTGAGTTGGAAGATTTATCACCGCAACAGAAATACTGGCCATAAGTAATTAAAGCGGAGGCTGATTACCCAATCTGGCATTTCACAGAGAGAGTTTCTGTTCCGCTAAAATGAAATTAATTTAATTGAATTTCAATTAATGTAATAATCAGAGAACTCATACCATTGGTCCAAGAAGCATAACACAGGGTGCAATCATAGTGGTTACTATGCAAATATGACCAATTTTAACTTTTCATAACTAGGTACCAAGGGCATTTTGTGAAATATCACTGTTTTGCGATGTCATGCTATTTTCTGTAACTCTCAACAAGAGTTGGTCTGGAGTGAGATACCATCTCTATTATGGAAATACTTAATTTGTGTGTTATATACAACACATACTCTCATCTACGTCTCGTATAACTTCAATGGTGAGCTGTGAGCATCTATGAAACGGTGCACATCTACAATATGAATTCATCGAATTGTTCTGCTTAACAGTAGAGATTTATTTAGGTATAGATGACATCAGTCCAAACCTCTATATGAAGCGCTTTCAACTATCAAACCAACAAGAACTCCTTGGACTGTAATTTGAGTTTGTCACCTCCAAGTCAGAGCAAAATAGCTTGTGAATGTCCTCATTATGGACCATTATTGTCAAAAAAGGACATAAAACTCCTGATTTAGGAGCTCAACAAACCACACATACACAACTGGAGTAGCCCTGGGAAGATTAAAAATAGAGAGGAACTTTAGTGTTTTGGGCAAGAGAGTGAGCAAAAGGCTGAGCCATGAGTTCAATCGTGTTTTTTATCAAACTAGATTTAAGTGTGGTGCATTGTAAGTTCAAGATGAGGAGAATCAAGAAATCAAGAGCTGGGAATGCTCTGCACTCTGTTCTTTTGTGTGTGTGTGTCTTATGATGACTAGTTTTGATCTAGTCTCTGATAATGACTTTATGTTTTTCAACTTTTGGTTGCCTGAAGATTGTCCCACGCCATAGAAATACAACCAGTGGTAAAGTACACAAATGTTGAACGATACAGCTAGGACAGCTTTCGTAGCTATACAACTCAGAAAACGTTTGCGTGTTGCAATTTCAAATTGCGCTATCGCTATCATAAAGACAGTTTTTCTAAGGAATAAGAAGACGTGTGCCAATGGACAGGAAGGGAGTGTGGGGGGGGGGGGGGGGGGGGGGGAATGAGATGGACAAATTGCAAACACATTTCGTTGATTTGTTCTTTTTCCCTGCTTAGGGACCTGTAGGGCAGTGATCAGTGCTGTGGGACACATGGAAATACATTGGTCAGATTATGAAAGCAGGCCAATTCACTCTCAACGCTCCTATAGCTATCTCTCCTCCTTCTCACTCTGCAAGCTCTATTAACCGTATGCGGAGAAAGTAGCACATCAGAGTGATCAAAACAAAACAAACCATTAGGAAAGTTCCCCTTACCCTGTGTACTCTCTCTGTTTCTGTGTGTGTCTCTCTCTACACACGCACACACACACACACACACACACACACACGCGCGTGCGTGCGCTTGCACGCACAAACACACACACACACACACACGCACACACTCTGACACTGGTGGTGGGACTGTTGTTTTGTGTTCCCTTCTTCTGAGCGGACTGACTAACTCTCAGGGGTGGGTGGGGTCTGTTTCCAATTTTCGACCCTCTCCCCGTCCCGAGTCCCAAGCAACATCACCTCCGAATTCAACGACAAAAGGAAAAACCTACTGTAGGTACAATAATCATATTTTCCTCCGAATGCCCAGAGTTTTTCCGCATGTGATATTAGTGTGGTATTATTTAACATGAACAACAAAGCGAGTGTGGGAAGCTACATCACAAAGCGAGGAAGAACCAAAGCTAGAGCTGTTCTCCAGAAACGCACAATGAGAGACTTGACACATGAACATCTGCCGTGGAGTTTGACTCAAACAAGATGACAACAACGATGAATCAACAAAACTCTGTCTTTACCAACTTAAATAAACAACATATCTCCTCATCTGCACACTTGTTACCCTTACTCTCTAACTTGAGCATGTCAAGTACAGTGGGAGTTGAAGTGAAGTGTAAAGTGACATCTCATTCTCTTGTCAGCCCATCTCTAATAGCATAGAACCCCTGAGAAACCAGATTGCAGAGTGATACAAAAGTACCCATCTGAAACAGAACAGTAAAACTATTTTTTCTTACCAGTATTAGATCTGGACAGCCAGTGTTATGTGCTTTCTTGTCCCTCATACAGCAGTCAGCAAGCAGGTCAATCTCAGAGGGACGGGTTGAAGTGGGCGGGTGGGTTAGATACTTGCTGGACAGCGGAGTGGGTAGAGAGCAAGTGCGTACGTTCAAGGAGAGAGAGAGAGAAAAAGTGCTTGAGACAAGGGGCTTGCTCTGCCTTTTGAGCCACTCTCACTTCCGCTCTCTCTCTCTCTTTCTCTCTCTCTCTCTCTCTCTCTCCCCCTCTCTCCCCCTCTCTCCCTCTCTCTCCCTCTCTCTCAGACTCACACAGTTGCTCAGCTCTATCAGTGTGATGTAGGTTTTGTCAGTGCAGCCCCCGAACCAGAAGCTACGAGGAGAGGAAGAGAAAAAAATGGAAAGTGTGTGTGAGCAGTGGTGTAAAGTACTTAAGTAAAAATACTTTAAAGTACTACTTAAGTCGTTTTTTGGGGTATCTGTACTTTACTTGACTATTTCTATATTTTTGACTACTTTTACTTTTTACTCCATATATTTTCCCTGACACCCAAAATACTTGATATATTTCGAATGCTTAGCATGACAGGAAAATAATCAATTTCACGCATTTATCAAGAGAACATCCCTGGTCATGCCTTCTTTCTCTGATCTGGCGGACTCACTAAACACAAATACTTTGTTTGTAAATTATGTCTAAGTGTTGGAGTGTGCCCCTGGCTATCCATAACTTAAAATAACAAGAAAATGGCACCCGTAAGGTTTGCTTAATATAATAATGGTGAAACGATTTATACTTTTACTTTTTATACCAAATACTTTGACTTTTACTCAAGTAGAATTTTACTGGGTGACTTTCACTTTTACTTGAATCATTTCCTATTTAGGTATCTTTACTTTTACTCAAGTTTTAAATAAGGTACTTTGTTCCAAACACTGTGTGTGTGTCTGTGTTGTGTTCTGTGTGTGTGTGTGTGTGTGTGTGTGTGTGTGTGTGTGTGTGTGTGTGTGTGCGTGCGTGCGTGCGTGCGGTGCGTGCGTGCGTGCGTGCGTTGCCGTGCGTGCTTGCGTGTGTGTGTGGTGTGTCAGAGAAAAGAAAGAGCGAGAGAGAGCGAGAGTGTGGAGAGAGAGAGAGAGAGAGAGAGAGAGAGAGAGAGAGAGAGAGAGAGAGAGAGACTGTAGCAGCCAGGGGCAGACATTGACAATGGCAGGAAATGTTGTATCAGGATGCACTGTATGAAAATACAAACAGTAAAATCAAATAACACCCATAAAAACAACTTAAAAACACATTGTACTCAAAATATCCTTTAGGAAGGTAGTGTTTGACAGTTACTGTACGTTTTTAACCTGGCATTACAATGCAATATCCCTCGGGCATAACAATGTATCTTGTAGAGGGTTTACTGCAAATGATTATTTATATGATAGTCACTGGTTCTAGGGAGGTATCTCACAAACCATGATCAATAAGTTGAATGTGTTATTAGTCATATATACGGGATACGCATGGAATACATTTTCCAACAAAAATTCTTACTCGCAGGTTCCTTTCTCAACAATGCAACAACAATAATAAATAAGAAAATAAAAGAATACGAACATAAAGTAAATGGCAGTAGAATAATACATTTGTAGTATAAGTATATACAGGAAGCACAATTTATAGTCCAATATTACACCTGTATTGTGGAAGGGGGGAGGGCAAGTGTACAAATTGAGCAGTATAATAAGAGTCTGGTAGCAGCAGTGTGATGTGTGTGTAGCATTAAAGTGTGTGTGTGTGTGTGTGTGTGTGTGTGTGTGTGTGTGTGTGTGTGTGTGTGTGTGTGTGTGTGTGTGTGTGTGTGTGTGTGTGTGGTGTGTGTGTGTGTGTGTGTGTGTTGTGTGTGTGTGTGTGTGTGTGTGTGTGGTGTGTGGTGTGGTGTGTGTGTGTGTGCGTGTGTGTGTGTGTACTGTATGTCTGTTTGGATGCGTGCGTGAGTGAGTGAATGTGTGGTAAGGTGCGGACATACAGAGCAGGTGGTCTGTCCAGTTCAAATGTTTAGCAGTCTGATGGCTTGTAGATAGAAACTGTCTCTGAGACGGTTGGTATCAGACCTCATGCTTCGATGCCGTCTACCCGACGGTAAGTGAAGGTACAGCTCGTGGCTGGGGTGTGTGGGGTCCTTGATGAAGCTGCGTTCCTTCCTCGGGCCCCACTTCGAGTAGATGTCCTGGATGGGTAACAGTTGTGTATTTATTGGCTGCGACGACTGCCAATTTACCAATATTAACTGGAAGGACAGAGTCATCTCCAAAAAAGAATAAGGGAAGGATCTAGTGGTACCGTCATATTAGTGACCTGTGATAAAATCTGAATAATGCCTTCCCAATAATTGCCTAGTTCAGGGCAGGACAAAAACATATGCAGAAGTGTGCCCACACCCGTTTTACATCTTGGGCCAAATGTTGAATATTTAGAATGTATCTTATACAGTCTCTCGGGTGTAGTAGACCCTGTGTAAAAGATTTGATTGCATCAACTTGTGCCTTGTGTTAATATGAAAGGTGCTGGGCATCTAAAAATAGTTTTCTCCATTTGTCATCCTCAAAAATGAGACCAAGGTCATCATGCCACTTCATGCAAGCCTTCAGGGCTTCATCATTCCCTAACAGAGCTTGAAGACTAGAGGACATGTAAGAAATGAAACCTTTTACCCCTTTCCTCTCCAGTCACAATATATCATTTGTCGATTTACTCAATGGGCTGAGTCCTACCTCCCTGTTGAGTGGCAATACAATGCCTAACCTGTAGGTACTTGAAGAAATTAGTTTGAGGTAACTAAAAATGAGATGCCAGTTGTTAAAAGGATAGTGGTCCACCTTCTCTATACAGATGACCAAATGTTTTAATTCCTTTGTTGAACCAAGAAAATGTAACACCATCTCTCAGGGCTTTGGGTAAGATGGGGTTATTATAGAAAGGTGTTTGTTCATACATGCTATGCCCTTCTGTTTGTTTACAGACTTCAATCAATATGTTTAGAGTGTTTTTAATTAAAAGGTTGTTTATCAGACCTAGCAAAGATTTAAGTGGGCTAATATAAGGTATAGATGCCAATGAAACAGGGGAAAGACTATTCCTCTATCTGTCTCCAAGAGGGTGAACACGGTGTTGTATCTTGCCATAGCCACAGCCCTTTAACTGAGATTCCCAGTAATACAACTGGAAGTCAGGTAGAGTAAGACCTCCTTCTGAGTATGGTTTCAATAAAGTTGTGTGTTTCAGAGACGTTCCTATTAAGTTGTTTGTAGAAAACTTTGGGAGTAGGAAAGGCCAAGGTTTGAAAAAGGTACAGAAATTGTGGTAATATATTCATCTTTAAGAGAAATGGGTAAATCCTGCCATCTATCCAATTCTTCCCCAACCTTTTTGAGAAGTGGAGTATAGTTCAGTTGATACGGCTTAATATTTTCAGAAGGAATTTGCAATCCCAGATATGTCATTTTCGGATGTCTCCAAGAAAACGGCTGGTCTAGAATTGGGTTCTGCATAGCTGCCCTGTTAAAAGGCATGATTATACTCTTTCATAGGTTTATTTTATATCCTGAAAAGGTCCCTTATTCTTTCAGGATGTAAACTAATGCTCAGAGTGAAATTTCTGGTTTAGTGAGGTAAAGCAAAATGTCATCGGCGTATAGCGAGACCAGATGTTTACGCCCACCTATACGAACACCATCGATGAATGGATGAGATCTAAAAGCTTCCGCCAATGGCTCGATAGCCAAAGAAAAAAAGAGAGGACTAGCGGGATAACCTTGTCTTGTGTCACGTGATAGGGAGGACTGGGAGGAAACGTTTCCATTAGTCAGGATCTGAGCTACCGGACATTTGTACAGTAATCTAATCAGACCTACATACTTAGGTCCAATATTCATCATCTGTAAAAATACAAACAGGCGGTTCCATTCTATGCGGTCAAAAGCTTTTTCCGCATCAAATGAGGCCGCCACCACACGTTCTTGGTCATTCTCTACATAATGCATACTATTAAATAATCTTCTGATATTATCAGGAGATGAGTGGTTTCTTACAAAGCCAGTTTGGTCCATATCAACCAAATCAGGATGAACCTTGTCTAGTCAAAGAGCTATGAGTTTTGCAAGAATCTTATATGAAGTGTTCAATAAAGATATTGGTCTATTCAACCCACAAAGCAGAGGATCTTTCCCAGGTTTCTAACAAAACTGTGACCAGTGCTTGTTCAAGTGTGCCTGGGAGCTTTTCTGTCTCTATGGCATGAATAGGCATATTGCAAAGAGCCTCAATTAGTTTGGGTAAAAAGGATCTATAGAATTCAATAGGGAATCCATCTAACCCTGGTGATTTTCCCCCAACAGTTTTGAAAATGGAATCTCTAATTTCCTCAAATCTAATCTCTTTCTCCAAGTACTATCTATCGTCATCAGTTATAGCTTGTAAATTGAGTTTGTTCAAAAACTTGTGCATTGTGGCAGGGGCATCCCCTTCAGACTTGTACAATGTTTCATAAAACTCCCTAAGACTAGATTAATTTCCTCAGGACCCTGAACAACTGTGTTATTGGGCAGCTTAATAGAACTAATAACTTTACTAACTTCCTCTCGCCTTATCTTCCAAGCAAGCAACTTTCCTGCTTTATCTCCATGTTCATAGTCGTTTTGTTTTGTTCTCCTAAGTGCATGTTATATTGCAATTGCTTTGAGTCAAATTTTTGTGGAGTTGAGTTGTCAAATGTTATACTATGTTAATTTTCCAGATCTCAAATGTATTTCTCCAACAAATCTACTTGAGCCTTATACATCTTAGGAGCACCTAATATAAACAAAATTATTTGCCTTCTCAGATACGCAAGGAGAGCGTACAATTGGGGGGGAGGCAGAGTTGTTATTCGTGCTAAACAAAAGAAGTTGATATGAGTGTTTAGAAATGTTACAAATGTGAGATTATTTAGTAAGTATGTGCCAAACCTCCACCTTCTTGAGGGTGGTTGTGTTTTACTGACTGGTAATGAAGCCAGCATGGCAGAATTATCTGATATAGGTTTTGGTAAATACTTACACCCCCGTAGTTAAACTTCCCTTGCCTGCAGGAATAAGAAATAAGTCAATTCTAGAGTAACATTTTAGCTACTTGTGTGAGGTTGATACAATTAGAGGAAGATATATCATTGGAAGAGTCCAGTACCAAGTTAAAAACCCCTGCCATTATTATCTCTGATGAGGGGCACATTAACTTCCGAAAGATCATGGTTAGGCCCATACACATTCACAATGGTTGTGGGCTCAGTGTTAATGGAATCTTGAATGATCACAAATGTACCCCCTTTGTCTTTAACCTGAGTTTGTAGCTGAAAGGGGCAACGCTTATTAATGAGAATGGCCACCCCTCTTGCCCGAGAGGTGAAAGATGAATAGTACACTTGACCCACCCACTCTCTCTTCAGTTTATCACGCTCAGAGTCAGTCAGGTGTGTCTCCTGAAAAAGAGCTATATCAACCTTATGCTGCTTTAGATTATTCAGAATGCACTTGCGCTTGACTGGGAATTTAGTACCCCTAATGTTAAGTGTCATAAATGTATAGGTATTAGGTGCTGAAATCTTTAAGGAAAATAAGAAAAAGGGAAAGAGATATATACAAATTGTACAAAAGGATATTATGAAAGTATAAAATAGTCAACATCTAGTGTTTAAATTCGAGTGCCTTTGGAAATTTTTATAAGATTCGAATTGCTCCTCGAGTTTAGAAATGGCGTCTTCCAACATCTTGTACTTTTGATCCACATCCTCGTGGACGTCCAGGATGGCAGCCTGGTGGGTCAGCATGGTATTTTTCTAACTTTGTCACTCGTCCCTTTGTGACTTTCTGGTCTTCGTGGAGTTTATCGACCAGCACATGCATTTTGATGAGGCGTTCAGAAAGTGTCTCTTCAATGTTTTTTATACCCTTGTCCATCTCCATTCTGAACCATGCTGGTGCTTCTTCCGAGCTAGCATCCACCGAGGCCGAAGAAGGGCAGACAGAGGGGGAACTTTTCCATGCGTCATCTGAGTCTTTGCAAGATTGGGCATCTTTTGTTTTGGTGATAAAAGAGACGTATTAACTTCCAACTCACTATTAACAAACAGGTCAACCATGTCAAAATGCCTTAGAAAATTTCAAAAGTTCGAGGTCGATATACAGACGCGTCTTGTTAGAGCTTTGCTATTGCCGTAAGTCCAAGTATTCACTCTTTTGAGAGTTATCCTCACATCAGCCTCAGAGAGCGAAAGCACCTGGTCGCCCGGAGCAGCAAGAGTCTTGCTGGATGGCTCAGTATTGTCTGCCTCGAAGCGAACATAGAATGTGTCTGGGAGGGAGGCTTTGGTGGGCAATGCACAGCTGGATTTGCCAATAAGTTAACCAGATCATTTCTGAAAAGCCTGATCTGTCCTAGTTCACAGAGAAATATTAAATTAATATGGACATGGCATGGCCTAACTGACTCTGTATAACCCACACTCAACTTTAGTTTAATTTAAGTGTTTATTAAAGTTAGCTGGCTAGCTTATTGATCCTGCTTTCTGAAAAGCAACGTTACTATGGTAACAACGTACAGTGGCAGTGTAAAGACACAAATGGGCCATTCTCTGTAATCACAAACACAAACCGACATTTTTTACTGATTCGATTTCAGCTTGAGTGAAAGTTAATGATAGGAAAATGCGGAGGATGTGGGTGATATGGAAAAAACAATTGAGGCAGGAGGAGATTCAGAGCTTTTAGTAATGGTTGGACCTGGAATTGCTGAAATTATTGGTTTATAAATAAATCTTTGCTTCAAACTGAGAGTAAAAATACTTTCAGAGAGGCAACTGAGGAAATGTAGGAAGTTCATGTAGGAATATGAATACTGCTGTACATGATCCTCAGTGGTGTTCTGGTTATGGATTACGAAGGAGAAAGCTTGACTTGGTCGCACACACATGCACACACACAAGCACATTAATACATCTCTGCATGCACACACTTCAGAAACAGTGCACACCAAGGACATGTAGGCTACAACACCATGGAAGTAAACACTTGACCGCCTTTATTTTTCCTTTTCTTTAATGAATCAACATTATGCTTTCATTTCACCTATCAAAACAACTCTAGCCCCACCAGACATAACTCAAGGACAGAACGAACCAGACAAAACAAGTCAACAACAACTGCCATATTAAGGCTAGGTGACACTATGCTAGGTTAAATAACAGCAGGTACATTGCTAATGCTAACATTAGCAATGTTATTGTGGATTCATGTGTTTGTTTGAAGGTGGCACGTGACCTTAGACTTTCTCTGTCAGTCGACTGAAACAGCAACTGCTCCCTTGGAGAGATAATAGGAGAAGTGGCGAAGGTTGAGAACTCGCGTGACCTGGGCCTGTGGTCTGGCTCTCTGCGCTACGGCGCTAGCCACCATGGATTAGCTAGCCGTCCAACTGTAACCCCATCCTTTGGGAAAACACACTGACCAAAGGGGACGCGTGTTTGTGGGTTCTGACATTTTGTTTTCTTGGCGAAGCAAAATAATTATTGGTTAGGCTTCCCCCCTGGTTTCAAATCCTCTCCAAACAAACAAGTTCCATGGGCAGAATGTAGACTAGAATCCTGTCCATTTGCTCTGTGTACAGTATTGTCATAATTACAGGGTCAAAAAGGTGAGCTACAAAAATACATTTAAGATATAATTGCACGAACAGAACAATTAATGTAAAACTATAGCCTACAACATATGCTAATCATAATAAGGAGTAACCTTATGAAAAATATGTTTATTATGGTATACTGTTATTAATCTATAGGACTACTCATGAAGAAGCGTGGGAGGTTTACAAAGGGGAAAATCCTGCTCCTATTATCGGTTACAGTGCCTTCATAAAGTATTCAGACCCCTTTACCTTTTCACATTTTGTTACGTTACAGCCGTATTCTAAAATTGATTAAATAAATAAAACATCCTCAGCAATCTACACAGAATACCCCATAATGACAAAGCAAAAACAGGTTTTTAGAATTGTTTGCAAATGTATAAAAAAAAATATAAAAAAAATACCTTATTTACATAAGTATTCAGATCTTTTGCTATAAGGCTCAAAATTGAGCTCAGGTACATCCAGTTTACATTGATCATAATTGAGATGTTTCTACAACTTGATTGGAGTCCACCTGTGGTAAATTCAATTGATTGGAAATTGTTTATAAAGGCACACACCTGTCTATGTAAGGTACCACAGTTGACAGTGCATGTCAGAGCAAAAACGAAGCCATGAGGTCAAAGTAATTTTCCGTAGAGCTCCGAGACAGGATTGTGTCGAAGCACAGATCTGGGGAAGTGTACCCAAAAATTTCTGCACCACTGAAGGTCCCCAAGAACACCTTGGCCTCCATCATTCTTAAATGGAAGAAGTTTGGAACCACCAAGTCTCTTCATAGAGCTGGCTACCCAGCCAAACAGAACAATCGGGGGAGAAGGGCCTTGGTCAGGGAGGTGACCGAGAACCCGATGGTCACTCTGACAGAGCTCTAGAGTTCCTCTGTGGAGATGGGAGAACCTTCCAGAAGGACAACCATCTCTGCAGCACTCCACCAATCAGGCCTTTATGCTAGAGTGGCCAGACGGAAGCCACTCCTCAGTAAAATGGCACATGACAACCCGCTTGGAGTTTGCCAAAAGGCACCTAAAGACTCTCAAACCATGAGAAACAAGATTCTCTGGTCTGATGAAACCAAGATTGAACTCTTTGGCCCGAATGCCAAGCGTCACTTCTGGAGGAAACCTGGCACCATCCCTACAGTGAAGCATGGTTGTGGCAGCATCATACTATGCGAATGTTTTTCAGCGGCAGGGACTGGGAGACTAGTCAAGATCGAGGGCAAGATGAACGGAGCAAAGTACAGAGAGATCCTTGATGAAAACCTGCTCCAGAGCACTCAGGACCTCAGACTGGGGCGAAGGTTCACCTTCCAACATAACAACAACCCTAAGCACAGAGCCAAGATAATGTAGGAGTGGCTTCGGGACAAGTCTCTAAATGTCCTTGAGTGGCCCAGCCAGAGCCCGAACTTGAACCCAATTGAACATCTCTGGAGAGACCTGAAAATAGCTGTGCAGTAACGCTCCCCATTCAACCTGACATCGCTTGAGAGGATCTGCAGAGAAGAATGGGAGAAACTTCCCAAATACAGGTGTACTAAGCTTGAAGCGTCATACCCAAGTAGACTCGAGGCTGTAATCGCTGCCTACTGAGTAAAGGGTCTGAATACTTATGTGAATGTGATATTTGAGTTTTTTATTTTGAATAAATTAGCAAAATGTCTAATATCCTGTTTTTGCTTTGTCGTTATGGGGTATTGTATGTAGACTGATGAGGGGAAAAAACAATATAATACATTTTAGAATAAGGCTGTAACCTACCAAAATGTGGAAAAAGTCGAAAGGGTCTGAATACTTCCCGAAGGCACTGTAAGTGTGTGAAGATTGGTGGGGACATGGTTAATGTGGCCAGTTGAGTTACAGCACCTGTGTTCTGAATACCCATCACCACATTTACCAAGTGTACTATTAGTGTGCTAACATGGTGAAATGAACTACACCATTCTTCACCTGCTTATGACAGGCTTCCTTTAACTCCTCAAAAGCTTGACTGGAGACTATGATTAGTTGATGAGTAGAATAAGTTGTGCTACTGCCTGGCTGGAACAAAACCTGGACCAATGTTTTGCAGGGTATTGCCAACCCCTGCCCTAAATCATGGACAAAATAAACTAAGTCAAATTGCCTCACTAAAGTTGGGGGTACACAGGGAAAAAACTATCAAGGCCTAATGTAAAAATAATTATGTTGCTTGACAGATATATTTAGATGTACAAAGGGGTTCACTACTGGATGTGTTTTGTCCATTGTGTGTCCCAACTGTTAGCACTTTGTTGCGTGCATATGTGTCTGTTTACATGAGCAAGAGAAGGCGTCTATAACTGATAAAACCTCTTTACAAATGCACTGGTTGTACCCCCGACACAATGTAACGCATTCACTGCGATCTGGAAACCCTGAGGGCTATGGTTAAGTTATTACAAATGGCTAAATTATTCATTTTCCAATACGGAGAGAAAAGAAGGCGAAAAATACGTCAATGCTGACAGGAAGCAGGTTAGGAGTCCTTGAGGAGTACAGTGGGATCTGCATCATCTGGAAACATGAGGCACGCGTAGGCCGATACAAGACCCTAAAGATCAGTAGGAGGATGAGGAGGATGAGGAGAGGAGAGGGTTGCTTTATATGTAGGATACAGTTGAGATATATTCATGTTGGATGATTACTGTAAATGATAGATGGCATGGAACTGGAAATTATACTCTATTCTATTCCTGAAAAAACACAACTTTGTGATCCGCATCATCTGGAAATATGAGGCACGCGTGGTGGTAACAACACCGTGAAGATCAGTGGGAGGAGGAGGATTAGGAGGAGATGATTGTGACTTTATCTGGTGAACTAGTTTAGATTCACGGTAGATGACAACTCGATGAAAACATGACTTTGTGCTATCATGATTCAGTAAAAGGTCCACTACTCAAGTAAAAGATGTACACTGTGAATAAACACACACCACACCACACACACATCCACACACATCAACACACACATACACCACGACACACACCACACACCACACACACACACACACACACACACACACACACACACACACACACACACACACACACACACTTACTTCCAGGAATTTTCTGAGTGTTTTTTAGCTTTCAATCAGCCGCCCGGCCCGGCGAGCCAACCTTTCCAGCAACGACGGGACAGACAGGAAGTGAGTGTTTCCTGAAAGGTCAGGGGCCGTCCAGCCAGACAAAACAAAACAAGATGCTAATTGCGTTATTTCTCGGCCTGCTTTCTATGTTACCACTTTTTTCCCTTTGTTTATAATTCCCAGTCTATTACCTGAAGACTATGTCTGTAATAGGAGTATGGGGGAGGTAGGCTAGTGGCAAGGCCCCAAAAATGTTGAGATAACCGTACCCTAGATATAACGAAACACAGCCATGTTTTTCCATATCTCTAAGGTCTTCAAAATGAAGTGAATGATTGTGTACATTTTTTTTACTGCAAAAGTGGTTAAACTGATAGATATCGTGACACACTCCCTTAACTCAAACAGTGCAGAATAATGCCTGGCTCGGATGGGGGCTCATAAACTCATCTAACCAAATATTGCACGCTCCGATACTGCTCAAATTTGGAATACAAGTACTGAGTAAGTATTAGTACTGAGTAAGTATTAAGTAAGTCATGTCTGCCCTACATACAGAAACAAACAGCATTAGGATATCTTTAAGCATTTAGGAAATATAGACCTGTAAACACACAGATACAATAGGTGGAAATATGATGAATGTAATCTTCACTTTTTGGTAGCTGTTTAATAGACAACTTTGTCAAGTCAAATTTGCTCTCATTCGGTGCTGTATGGTCCCGCCTGACAAAAATGGATACAGTAAAACATTTCTTTTAATGCTGTGGCTATTGTAATCGGCTCTAAGGGAAACAATTGGGGTCAGACATTGAAATTACATTTTTGGGGGTCCAAGATTCTTTCAACGATTTTGTATCATTAGGCCTTAGTCTTGCAATTAAGTAAGGGGGCCATCACAGATTATCTTTATATTTAGCCTCAAATCCAATATGGCGGCCAAAATCTAATAGAAGTTAAAACACCTGTAAATATTAATTTTGTAAATGAGAGTCATGCCTATAAAGACCATTTGGCCAACATGATTTACATTCGACTGCATATAAGTAGCCCTTATTAATTTTGTATTGTGTTATTCTTTCTTTAAAATGGTTTCATTGGTATATTTAGGACTATGAGTGGCACTGCCATGCCTCTGTTGTGTTTGAATAGCTTAAGCAAACTAGTTGTTTAATGTGTGTTCATGTTTTAATCTTATTCACACACTTACAGCATTTTAACAATGGGCAATTCCACAAAATATAATAACAAACACACAGTAGCGACCCTTCACATGCTACAAGTCCCGCCTTTCCCATCTCCTCATTGGTTTTTAGGAGCATATACCCACGTGCCAGCTCCTCATTGGTTTTTAGGAGCATATACCTACGTGGGTGATTCAAAGATGAACTGCGGTCCACACTCCAGTCCAGTCGGTAGTGGTAATGCACCTTAAAGTTGGTTGCCAACCACCATATAAAGTCCGAAGAAGAAGAAGAAGCCTGAAGCAGGAGAGATTTCTAGAAACAAACGTTTTCTGTTTTATCTGTGGATTAATTGTCGGAGTAGAGGACCTTGTGCATTTCAGGTAAAATAACAATGTTTATATCCCAGGCCAAATTTGATAGTAACAGCAAGCTAGTTAGTTAAATTGCCATAAATGTTTAATGCGTTTCGACCTGTCCCCAAATTAATATAGTTGGTTCAGAGTTTGTTTTGATATTTCAACATGCGTGTCCTAATCACATCTGGTGAGGGTTGACAAAATCAACATGCGCGCGATGGCGCACGTGGATGCACGCACACGTGTGGTCTGGTAAGCATGTAATACAACATACAATGTATGCACAGCCCTCTTATCCCACTAAAACTAAGTGTGCAAGGTAGCCAGTGGTGGTTGTAGTTATGGGGTCTCACCAGCTTGCGCAGCTGGTTGTGAAGGAAAGTTTGTGAATAGGCTGTCACAAAAAGACTTGCCTTTCGATCTTTCTAATGACTAATTGGCCTGTGGATGGATTTTTTTTTATGTTGAATGTGGCAAAAAGTCCAACATATTTCTTTATATTCCTTTGGAAGTCATTTAGGATGAAACGTTGGCCTATATTAACTGTGGGTGGTTGGCATTGATTACGGACTACTGTCGGATACATTTGCACTCGGTCTTGACTCGGTCTCGGACAGTAAGGACTCGTAAATTCTTCCCGAGACCAGCTGAGACCAGCAGACGAGCGGAGTAAAAAACTCATAATTATCAGCTTCCATTCAGTCAGCGGGAAATAAACTGATTCGCCAGGCCAAATATGTCAATGTCAATCCAATCAAATTAGCAAGGGCAATGATCACAAGTCAGTCATAATGTGGCTAATAGGCTAGTGTATATATTTATATAGCAAGCTAAAAACACAGAGCCTGATGTTAGCTAGATAGCTAGCTAGCTGCTAGGAGGATGTCATGTCATGCCATTGGAGGACTGAGTGAGAGACTGACTTTTTCCCCTCATATCGTTTTTCGGTGGCTATACACAGCTAGAGATTGTAGGTATCATTTGATTAGCTAGCAAGAACTTGAATGACTGTTATCCAGTTAGCATATCACATGCGTTCGCAAATTCACTCTGGCTATCTACTCCAATTTCAGGGCACTCTCGTCTGAGTGTGTCAGAGCGCAAAACCATTGATGAATTTACGAACGCTCAACACCCGCTAAATATGACTGGTGTCTGTAAATGTCGGCAAAAAAAGTAATAGTTAGTCAAGAACGCTCTAGATAACATGTAAACAGCCTAACCAGCTCAGCCTAACCAGCTCATATGTGTCTGGAAGTAGCTAGCTAGCAAGCTAGCCAACTTTAGCCAGTTAGCTTGGGTGCTTGGTTGGGACAAGCATGCATTAGCAGGCAAGCTGCAGAAGGACGGGGAGGCTACAATTCCCTATCGTTTATCAGTGCAATTTTGACGGCCAACTAGCTGAAAAAGTTTGAGAAGGTTAATCTAATGTTCCTTCGTTAGATTTTAGCTCATCTTGCTCTGGTTAGCATTAGTTGTTGTTGATGTGCATAACTTAGAGAGAGACTACATTTTCATGGTTGTTTGATCAATAGGACTGTAAAGTTCACAAATGTAATGACATATTTTCAGAAATCTATTCAGGTGTATTTTGTGGCTTTTGGCGAATGCGTTCTAATGATCTAAAGCCACACTGTTGCAATTGCCTGTAAATACACAGTAGGATTCAAAGAGAATGATAGCAGGCCCGTGTGGCAAATGGCTTTTTTGTATAAAGGCTTACGGTAGCTCTGATTGGCTATAGCGCACCGGTCTGTGTAGACTCCGGTCCTGAACAAGACAGATTTTTTTTCTTCTGTTTTATTTACTGCAGTGTCTATTAATTGTCCAAACGCACGGCTGCTTTCCCACTCTACTGTATTTTCACAAAGGCCAAAAAATTCTAAGAATTTATGAAAACATGGAAATTACTTTATCTAAATTGTTGCTTGTCAGAAAATGTTTATAAAAGATTTTAATAAGATTTCATGTTGCTAAAATTGTGATGACCCTCCCACTCTGTCTGCTGAACTCTGTCTGCTTTGCTCTTGTTTTCCTTAACAGGATGTCGGTGGGCGGAGCTGGGAGGGTCGCCAGTGACATGGGACACACCTGGGCCCGGGTGTGTCCCGGGATAAATACACCTCTTCCCCATTCATCGAGGAGACTCTCTCCATGCAGACACACTGATAGATTTTGGTTGTGGCATTTTTATCGCCATTTTATTTGTTTGCTTTGGCACCTTTCAACACCACTCATTATCACATCTATGCACGCATCCACTCACTTACCCTGCTGATTACTGACTACACACACCATTGTTAATTGTACTTAGGTTACTTCAGTTAAGAAAATATATTTTTGTTATTCCTTATCTCCACGTTGTCTCCCTTTTTGTTACGAACTTCGAGCCGTAACAAAAAAGTTCCACTTTAAATGCAACAATGTTATTTTCAATGATAAAAAACACAGTTCCACTCACCAGATGATAATCATTTGAAACGTATCTTCTTGTTGAAAGTTATACTTGATAAGGGAGAAGCTAACAAATTAGCAATAACATCCTCTTTGATAACACCTGCTGCAGCCGCTGAAAACTAGCCAACAACTAAAGCCATCTAGCTACCTAGACCGTGGGAAAACTACTGCTTGCTATTGCGCAGTGACCTGTTGGCCTTCAAGAAGGCAGAAGTTCCCATACATGTTTGTAAAAATGGTCCCATCCGTTAAGTCAAAATGTGATTGGTAGATTCCACTGTCACTCCAAAATKTTGCCCTAATACAGTTGAATGGCAGATTTCTTTATCTAGCTTCTGATGGCGTAGCCAATGGCTGACTTGGCTAGCTAGATTTATCTCCCCAAAGACCAGCAAAGAAAATCCTGATTGGATATGTTTTTCTCTTCAGTGTTAACTCTTACCTTTCCAACAAAAACTGAAGAGCCAAGAAACACGAGTAATGGACATTAGACCCGTGGAAATCTGTCCCTCGGTCTGATGAGTACATATATTTGGTTCCAACCGCCGTGTCTTTGTGAGATGCAGAGTAGGTGAACAGAGGATCTCTGCATGTGTGGTTCCCACCGTGAAGCATTTGTCTCCTTCATTTGTTTTTCAACAGGACAATGACCCAACACACCTCCAGGCTGTGTAAGGGCTATTTGACCAAGAAGGAGCGTGATGGAGTGCTGCATCAGAATACCTGGCCTCAGCAATTACCCGACCGCAACCCAATCGAGATGGTTTGGGATGAGTTGGACTGCAGAGTGAAGGAAAAGCCGCCAACAAGTGCTCAGAATATGTGGGAACTCCTTCAAGACTGTTGGAAAAGCATTCCTCATGAAGCTGGTTGAGAGAATGCCAGGAGTGTGCAAATCAGTCATTAATGCAAAGGGTGGCTACTTTGAAGGATCTAAAATATATTTAGATTTGTTTAACATATTTTTGGTTACTACATGATTCCATATGTGTTATTTAATAGTTTTGATGTCTTAACTATTATTCTACAATGTAGAAAATAGTACAAATAAAGAAAAACCCTTGAATGAGTAGGTGTGTCCAAACATTTGACTGGTACTGTACATATACAGGTGATTACACCACCATTTAATCCTAATGTGGCAGCCATATTGGATTTTGGACGCAATATTGGATTTGGATTTAAATCTAGCGGGGCCCCTAATTGCAAGAGTAGGTGCTAAACATATAAAATCCACAGTGGAACCTTTGACTGGAAGAAAATCACAGTTTTTGGTGTCTGAGACCACTTTTTTATTTTATTTATTTAACTAGGCAAGTCAGTTAAGAACAAATTCTTATATACAATGACGGCCTACCCCGGCCAAACCCTAACCCGGACCCGGACGACGCTGGGCCAATTGTGCGCCGCCCAGTGGGACTCCCAATCACAGCCGGTTGTGATACAGCCTGGAATTGAACCAGGGTCTGTAGTGACACCTCTAACACTGAGATGCAATGCCTTAGACCGTTGTGCCACTCTGAAGCCTACTTACTTAAGAGCTGATGTACAATAGCCACAACATTTTTTTTAAACATGTGTAACTGTATGCATTTTTGTCAGGCAGGACCATACAGCACTAAATGAGAGCAAATTTTACTTGGAAAGTTGCCTATTGAACAGCTACCAAACAGTGACATTTGCATTCATCATAAATATTCATAGTGGATACTTCCGATTGTTGTATCAAAATCAAATCCAATTGTATTTGTTATATGCACCAAAGGTGTCACGACTTCCGCCGAAGTCGGCTCCTCTCCTTGTTCGGGCGGTGTTCGGCGATCGACGTTACCGGCTTTCTAGCCATCGCCGCTCCATTTCTCATATATCCATTTGTTTTGTCTTGTTTCATGCACACCTGGTTTTCATTCCATAATCACGCTACATGTATTTAGTCCTCTGTTCCCCTCCATGTCTTTGTGTGTAATTGTTTATTGTTAATATGTTAATATGTTCACGTGCATATGTTCACGCGCTATACTTTTGTTTATTGTTCCGTGTTTTTTGGGCACTTAGATGTCATTTTGTGCCTATTGTTTTACCGGAATAAAAGTGTGCCTGTTTACTCTAATCTGCTCTCCTGCACCTGACTTCGCCTCCCTTACACAGCCTTAACAAAAGGCGTAGACCTTACAGTGAAATTGCTTACTTGCAAGCCCTTAACCAACAATGCAGTTTTAAGAAAAATACCTAAAAAATTTGAAATAAAGTAACGTATAATTAAAGAGCAGCAGTAAAATAACAATAGCGAGACCATATACAGGGGGGTACCGGTACAGAGCCAATGTCCGGGGGCACCGGCCAGTCGAGGCAATTGAGGTAATATATACGTGGGTAGTTATTAAAGTGACTTATGCATAGATAATAACAGAGAGTAGCAGCAGCACAAAAGAGGTGACTAGATGTTCAGCAGTCTTATGGCTTGGGGGTAGAAGCTGTTCAGAAGCCTCCCGGACTTGGAGCTCCGGTACCACTTGCCGTGCGGTAGCAGAGAGAACAGTCTATGACTAGGGTGGCTGGAGTCTTTGACATGCTCTCGATTGTGCAGCTGTAGAACCTTTTGAGGATCTGAGGACCCATGCCAAATCTTTTCAGTCTCCTGAGGGGGAATAGGTTTTGTTATGCCCTCTTCACGACTGTCTTGGTGTGCTTGTACCATGTTAGTTTGTTGGTGATGTGAACACCAAGGAACTTGAAGCTCTTAACCTGCTCCCCTACAGCCCGTCAATGAGAATGGGGGCGTGCTCGGTCCTCCTTTTCCTGTAGTTCACAATCATCTCCTTAGTCATGATCACGTTGAGGGAGAGGTTGTTGTCCTGGCACCACACAGCCAGGTCTCTGACCTCCTCCCTATAAGCTGTCTCGTCATTGTTGGTGATCAGGCCTACCACTGTTGTATCATCGGGCAAACTTAATGAAGGTGTTGGTGTCGTGCCTGGCCATGCAGTGATGAGTGAACAGGGAGTACAGGAGGAGACTGAGCACGCACTCCTGAGGGGCCTCCGTGTTGAGGATCAGCGTGGCGGATGTGTTGTTACATACCCTTACCACCTGGGGGCGGCCCGTCAGGAAGTCCAGGATCCAGTTGCAGAGGGAGTTGTTTAGTCCCAGGGTCTTTAGCATAGTGATGAGCTTTGAGGGCTCTATGGTGTTGAACGCTGAGCTGTAGTCAATGAATGGCATTCTCACATAGGTGTTCCTTTTGTCCAGGTGTGAAAGGTTAGTGTGGAGTGCAATAGAGATTGCATCATATGTGGATCTGTTGGGAATGCAAATTGGAGTGGGTCTAGAGTTTCTGGGATAATGGTGTTGATGTGAGCCATTACCAGCCTTTCAAAGCACTTCATGGCTACAGACCTGAGTGCTATGGGTCGGTAGTCAGTTAGGTAGGTTACCTTAGTGTTCTTGGCACAGGGACTATGGTGGTCTGCTTGAAACATGTTGGTATTACAGACTCAGACAGGGAGAGGTTAAAAATGTCAGTGAATACACTTGCCAGTTGGTCAGCGCATGCTCGCGGGACACGTCCTGGTAATCCGTCTGGCCCTGCGGCCTTGTGAATGCTGACCTGTCTTACTCACATCGGCTGCGGAGAACGTGATCACACAGTTGTCCCCGAGGTGGTATACAAGTACATATTTCCAAGATGCATTAAGATATCCTAATGATGTTTGTTTGTGTATGTACAGTAGGGCAGGCAACTGACTACTTGTATTCCACATTTTTCAATATCAGAGCTTGCAGTTTTGGGTTACATGAGCTTAGGTGCATTATTCTGCACTGTTTGAGTTAAGGGTGTGTGTCACAATATCTATCAATTTACTTTTGCTGTAAAATATTTTTATACAACCATCCATTTCATATATGGGAAACCTTAGCGATATGGAAAAACATGGCTGTGCTTTGTTATACCTCGGGTAGGGATATAACAACGGGGCAGCAAGTACGTATAATTCTAGAGCCTAAAAGGGTTCTTCGGCTCACTCCATAGGAGAACCCTTTGAAGAACCCTTTTAGGTTCCACGTCGAACCCTTTCCCTTTTGGTTCCAAGTAGAACTCTTTTGGGTTCCATGTTGAACCCTTTCCACAGAGGGTTCTACAGGAAACCAAAAAGAAAGCCAAAGAAACCTTTTGGAATCCTTTTTTCTAAGAGTGTAGCCAAGCGGTTAAGAGGGTTGGGCCAGTAATCGAAAGGTTGCTGGTTTGAATCCCCAAGCCGACTAGGTAAAACATTCTGTCGATGTGCCCTTGAGCAAGGCACTTAACCCTAATTGGTCATATAAGTCGCTCTGGATAAGAGCGTCAGCTAAAGGACAATTTTTTTTAAATGGGTGTCTCAGAAACTAAAGCCCTTTTTAAAGATTGGCCATTAGCCTAAGGGTGGGGGAGAAGGAGTGAGAGGAGGGAAGGAAGGAAAGCCGAAGGAAGGCATTGACTGAGAATTTGAGACCAGTGGTTGTCGTGATTGGCCCTAATGGGGTGTCTCTCCCTCTCTTTTTCTCCTTACTTCCCCCTCTCCCTACCCATCTTTCTCCCACATCTTGTCTGGATATATCTAAAAATAGACTGAGCAGGAAGGTGCTTATAGGATCGAGCGGAGGGATAAGGGGGCAAAAGGAGCGGCATTGAAGTAATTAGCCAGAGACAAACAGCTGGGGAACACACGGTGTGTGTGTATGTGTTGGGGGCTGACTCCATGCAGCTGTGGATTGTCTGTCAGAGTCTACATCCCTCTCAGACTGTTACATAGCCAAAAACACATACACACACACAAACACACACACAGCAGGAAAGAGAGTAATGGGTCCCTGACAGCCAGAGCCCTAAAGAATGAAAGAATGTGCAACATGAGGCAAAGGAACAGCTGTATAGGGAAGTGGGTTTAAAGTTTAGGCTTTTTTGGCGGGTATTGGGATACGGCCTGAATTGAAGGATAGAGAGAGAGAGAGAGAGAGAGAGAAAAAGAGAGAAAAAGAGAGAGAACAAAAAAAAGAGATAGAGAGAGAGATGGGAAGGAAGATTGAGAGGGCGTGATGGGGAGTTTAAGAACATTGTTTGACAGAGGGAAATACACAGAGAGGTAATTATATAAAAAGCAGTTTAATTCATTGATTCAGTAATTTCATTCGAGCTTCAACTTAGAATTTCCTGCCTCAGAAATAATAGCTCCACATATGTCTCGATCAGCTAAAGAATTTGGACTTAGATCATCAGGTTAACTAAAGCCGGATATCTTCAGAAAATCCCTGATGTGTTAAGCCCTTTCTAAAACTACCTGCAGAACAGGAGAAAAGTAGTGAATAAAAAACAACACGCAGGCATGTGCACGACAGACCACAGTTCCCTACGTGGTTGGGCTGGAAATAAAATAATGTCATCAAGGTTAGGTGGGATACAAGCTTTTCGGGGTGATGATCCATGTACTGCATGTGTTCATACTGTACCTGGAAATACTGATTCATGCACAAAGCCATACATTGTGTGCACACATAACGCTCTCTCAGTCACGCAGCTAAAAAACGTACTACTGCTAAATCTGTTGTCCAAGTAAAGACAAAAGGGATGAGTATTGCATAACTGCATGTACTTAGCCTAGTTTGTCCTAATCTCTAAGTGTTGCGGAAAAGCCGTCAACAAATGTATTCCTCTGACACATGATAGTATTGTTAGAGGTGTGTGTATGTGTGCACACATGAACACACATACACACACCTCTAACAATACTATCATGTGTCAGAGGAATACATTTGTTGACGGCTTTTCCGCAACACTTAGAGATTAGGACAAACTAGGCTAAGTACATGCAGTTATGCAATACTCATCCCTTTTGTCTTTACTTGGACAACAGATTTAGCAGTAGTACGTTTTTTAGCTAGATGTACTAATGTACTGTCTTATTACATCAGTTGTTCTGTTACAGTTACCCTTACAGTTACCCTGGCATAATGCCTATTTCCTTTAAGCTCTTTCCCATTACTTCTTTGCGTGTGGGTGTCTGTGTGTTGCCTTGTCTCTTCCTCTCTTGGAGATAAGAGCAGTAGACAGCACCTGGGTGTCTGTGGTTGACAGTGTAACTCTTAGACCCTTCAGAAGAAAAAAAAAACACACTAACTCTAAAACACACTTAGACAGTATTACCAAGAAAGCAGCAGGAAATAACTTGTGAGCAGCTACAAAGGATTTTAGGCACAAATAATTATTATGCATGCACAAAGTAAACATATGCATACACACTCATTTTTGTATTGCTATCCCTGTGAGGACCAAATAACTGATTCCCATCCAAAATCCTATTTTCCCTAACCCTAAATCTAACCCTTAACCTAACCCTAACCTTAACTCTAAGCCTAAGCCTAACCTTAACCCCAAACCCATAACCCTAACCATAAAACTTTACCTAACCCTAACTCCAAACCCTAAATCTAACCATAACCCTTAACAAAATGTCTCCACTTATCCAAATTCTGCTCCTTATACTATCCTCGTGAGGACTTTTGGTCCCCACAAGGATATTTAAACAAACACACACACACACAGTTTTGTACAGCTAACCTTGTGGGGACACACAATTCGGTCCCATTCAAAATCCTATTTTCCCTAACCCCTAACCCTAAACCTAACCCGTACCTTAACCCTAACCTTAACCCAAAAACCTAACCTTAACCCTAACCCTAAACCTAACCCTAGCTCCTAACCATAACCTTAAACCCCCTAGATGAGTTGCGCTCTTGAGCCAACAAAAATGTCCCAGAGTGGTCAAATTCTTTTTGTGTTAATATTCTGGGTGGACTTCTTTGTCCAACCCCCTCCCACACCCCCCCCCCACACACCACACCAAACACTTTGAACTAGGTCAATGTGGATCATAGTTTACATGTGCAGTTCAGAGCCTTGGCTCTTGAGGCTCCTCTTGTGAAATTCCGCCTTTACGAGTGGTTCTACTAGAAACTTGACTTGCTCTACGTAGTAGACCGTGACGCTTTCATCACGAGCAAGTGGTGTCGCCCGTTGGTGGTGTGTGGTTGATTACGAGAGAACAAGGCGGCGGGACGATATTGAACACCTGGCCCTATGCCGGAAATTAGCACCCGGGGTCAACTCATCCGACACGACAACGCATCTTGCAACTGTAACACTATTCTGTGTCACCCAAAATGCTCAGTCTGTAGACTCGACTTACGTCTATGACCATAGCGTCAGTAATTACGGTCTGTTCAAAACAATGGGTCATAAGCAGAAATCGTATTAACGTCGCCAAGTCATTAAAAAATGATGGGTCCTGATAGGCAGGGCTCTTTCAGTGTGGACAAAGAGGGTTATGGTAAATAACACGGTGCATTTACCTCAATCTGGACTCGAGGGACAGTGATTGTGTGTATGTGTTGCATGCCATGCATCAGTTTAGATGTGCTGTGTGTGGTTGTGGTGTGTGTGTGTGTGTGTGTGTGTGTGTGTGTTGTGTGTGTGTGTGTGTAGAGGAACACACTCGTCTCAGCGACTTCGTCTGATAGCAGAGGGATAAGTTACCGAGGCGGCGTACTAGTAGAAGTAGGAAGGAGAAGTCTTATACTATCCATATCTTGCTCGCCACACAGCGTCGCTCACTTAGTCGCGCTCGTCCCTCTGGGCACCAGTTGACATAGGAAAAAGGGGAGGCATTTAAGGAACCCCTCATGTTATGTTACAAGACCTTTGTGCCATTGACAGACATACACGCGCACACACACACGCACACTCACACGCACTACACGCACACAGGAATGTTTACAAACGTACCAGATACAGGCACACACACAAGCTTGCACGCACGCACGCACGCACGCACGCACGCACAGCACACCACACACCACACACACCACACACCACACCACAACACAACCACCACACCCACAACACACCATCACCGAATAATAGAGAATCTAAATCCGTGAATCAGCCCCAGAAGGAGATCTACCAACATGGTCTAAAACAAGCAGTGTTCTCTAGCAACGCCCGCATCAAATTCTACCCAACAATCTGCTGAGTGCCGAGGTCATACACTTGTGGCTTTCTGATGTGATCAAGTATCCACTTATCCCGCCGTCCTCCCGATATAGGACAAACAACAAACTATACACCAAAGATGAATAGTCAAAATACCAACCAAGCTTAAAATATAGCAACTGAATGTGCCACACACTCCTTCTACAATACCTCCCGGTAATTAGATCGGGTTGGTGCGAAGACAAACAACCGCCCTGTGGTCGCTGTGTGAAGGTGTGGTGGTGGGTGGCTGTGGGTGGGCATGGATATAGAAAGTTTAGAGGAAAGACGAATACACTGCGAAAGGAAGAATAAAGAGAAGGCACATGTTTAGGGCCCAATTCTTCCCAGAAAGAGGAGCCTGGGTGGGATCAAGTACCCTTTACTTTACATTTAGTCAACTGAAATACAAACATTTGGCATGGAAAGGAAGAGTTGACAAAAGCTGTCTCGTCTGGGTTGTGTTCGGTAGGGCATAACGTAACAAAATGTTTTAAAAGGAAAACGAAACATTTGGCATGGCAATGAAGAGTTGACAAAATCGGTCTCATCTGGGTTGTGTTCAGTACGGCATAACGTAGCAAAGCTTTAAAAAGGAAACATTTTAATTCAGGTTGGACAAGTTCAGATACTACCTCCATTTCACTGTTTCTCCTGTATTGTGCCTACAGAACATGATACTTAGGTCAGGGATCAAGGTAACCATTGGCACTGGCAATCTTTATTTGATTAGTTAATGGACACCTGTCATAAGCCTTTCTCTCTTTGCATGTCCCTCTCTCACGCTGTACTTTTCTTTTTCTCTCTGTTAGGTGTATGTAGGTCAATGTAACCACAGGGCTGAACTGGAGCTCTACAGGTGTCCTGGATCCACAGCTGTGAAGCACAGAGAAGCCTGTGGTTTTTACACAGAAAACACCCTGCTCCTGTACACGGACCATATCACAGGCTGTTTTCTGTGTATTATGCACAGTGCTCAGCCACAGTCCTGTTGCAGGGAAATCTCATTACGACTTGGACACACATGCACACAGAGAGAACCAAAATACCCATGGCTTACTGTATTGCTCAATGTTTTCTCTGTCCCACCTAGGGCTTTAGAAAAGCACAAAGGTGCAGCTTACGTATTTGACATTTACATGACACAGTAACATTCACAGCCCTGAGTCTTCAATATATGCCATTTAGCAGACTATTCTATCCAAAGCGACTTATATTCATGCATAGATACATGTTACATACGGGTGGTCCCAGGAATCAAACACACTATCCTGGCATTTCAAGCCCAGTGCTCGACCAACTGAGCTGCGGAGGACAACAGTCTCACCACTCCGTTTGATACTACATGCCCTTGCTATAGAGCTTTCACATCTTTCTCTCATCTCTAAATCTCATCAGATCCATTTCTGTGGGTATAACTAACAATATACACCGAGTGTACAAAACATTAAGGACACCTGCTCTTTCCATGACATAGACTGACCAGGTGAATCCAGGTGAAAGCTATGATCCCTTATTGATGTCACTTGTTAAATCCACTTCAATCAGTGTAGATGAAGAGGAGACAGGTTAAAGAAGGATTTCTAAGTCTTAAGACATGGATTGTGTATGTGTGCCATTCGGAGGGTGAATGGGCAAGACAAAATATTTAAGTGCCTTTAAATGGGGTATGGTAGTAGGTACCAGGCGTTTGTGTCAGGAACTGCAACGCTGCTGGGTTTTTCACACTCAACAGTTTCCCGTGTGTATCAAGAATGGTCCACCACCCAGAGGACATCCAGCCAACTTGACACAACTGTGGGAAGCATTGTAGTCAACATGGGCCAGCATCCCTGTGGAATGCTTTCGACACCTTGTAGAGTCCATGCCCTGATGAATTGAGGCTGTCCTGAGGGCAAAAGTGGAGGGGGCAACTCAATATTAGGAAGTTATCCTTAATGTTTTGCAGGCTACTGTACTTATAGCCACATCAATACAGTGTTCATGTTTCACTAGCTCACAATCAGCGACCAAATTCTTGGGCCTCTGACTCATGATTTCTAACATCGCTTTACAGTTCTAAGGTCAACTTATATGGATTGCAGGATCGCTTCATCAACGGTGCTTATTCTCTTGAATTCATGTCAAAAGTAAGTTAAAGCTGTAACACATAGGGTATATCTCGCTTCAGCCAATGACCTTTTGCAGAAACCCAAAGAAACAGTCTCAGACATCCAAGTCCATGGATTCAGATAAGACTTTCTAGACAGATCTTGCTTATCACTTCTTATGGTGTGCAGAGTGAGGAGCAGGGTGGAGACTCATCCCTTACAGATGGATGGCTATCACCTCTGACAAACAGCAAACTCAGATCCCCACAGCAGAGGAGACAAGACGGAAGAATTAATGAATGAAGACGGAAGAAAGATGTTTTCAAATGAGTCATCCAACCTTCAGGTTTATGATTCATTGTATTCTTTAAAAACATTTTTTTATGTAATGTTAAGGGTTGGATCAGCTTTAATATTGAGGATAGATTGTTTCTTCCATCAATGTAATTGTCTGCATCATTTCCAATCCCCCATATATTTTTGGGGTAAATATATACAGTGGGGCAAAAAAGTATTTAGTCAGCCACCAATTGTGCAAGTTCTCCCACTCATTTTGTCTGTCATAGTTGAAGTGTATCTATGATGAAAATTACAGGCCTCTCTCATCTTTTTAAGTTAGGAGAACTTGCACAATTGGTGCTGACTAAATACTTTTTTGCCCCACTGTATATCCATATACAGTCGTGGCCAAAGTTTTTGAGAATGACACAAATATTATTTTCACAAAGTTTGCTGCTTCAGTTGTCTTAGATATTTTTGTCAGATGTTACTATGGAATACTGAAGTATAATTACAAGCATTTTGTAAGTGTCAAAGCTTTTATTAACAATTACATGAAGTTGATGCAAGGAGTCAATATTTGTGTGTTGACCTTTCTTTTCAAGACCTCTGCAATCCGCCCTGGCATGCTGTCAAATTAACTTCTGACCCAATCCTGACTGATGGCAGCCCATTCTTGCATAATCAATGCTTGAAGTTTGTCAGAATTTGTGGGTTTTTTGTTTGTCCACCCGCCTCTTGAGGATTGACCACAAGTTCTAATGGGATTAAGGTCTTGGGAGTTTCCTGGCCATGGTCCAAAATATCGATGTTTTGTCCCCGAGCCACTTGTTATCACTTGTCCTTATGGCAAGTGCTCCATCATGCTGGAAAAGGCATTGTTCGTCACCCAAACTGTTCCTGAATGGTTGGGGGAAGTTGCTCTCGGAGGATGTGTTGGTACATATCTTTATTCATGCTGTTTCTTAGCAAAACTGAGAAGCAACCCCACACATGAATGGTCTCAGGATGCTTTACTGTTGGCATGACACAGGACTGATGTAGCGCTCACCTTGCTTCTCCGACAAGCTTTTTTTCGGATGCCCCAAACAATCGGTAAGGGATTCATCAGAGAAAATGACTTACCCCAGTCCTCAGCAGTCCAATCCCTGTACCTTTTGCAGAATATCAGTCTGTCCCTGATGTTTTTCCTGAGAGAAGTGGCTTCTTTGCTGCCCTTCTTGACACCAGCCATCCTCCAAAAGTCTTTGCCTCACTGTGCCGTCTCACACCTGCCTGCTGCCATTCCTGAGCAAGCTCTGTACTTGTGTGCCCGATCCCGCAGCTGAATCAACTTTAGGAGACGGTCCTGCGCTTGCTGGACTTCTTGGCACCCTGAAGCCTTCTCACAACAATTGAACCGCTCTCCTTGAAGTTCTTGATGATCCTATAAATGGTTGATTTAGGTGCAATCTTACTGCAGCAATATCCTTGCCTGTTGAAGCCTTTGTGCAAAGCAATGATGACAGAAGTGTTTCCTTGCAGGTAACCATGGTTGACAGAAGAAGAACAATGATTCCATGACCACCTCCTTTTGAAGCTTCCAGTCTGTTATTTGAACTCAATCAGCATGACAGAGTGATCTCCAGCCTTGTCCTCGTCAACACTCACACCTGTGTTAACAGGGAATCACTGACATGATGTCAGCTGGTCCTTAGTGCAGGGCTGAAATGCGAGGAAAGTTTTTTTGGATTCAGTTCATTTGCATGCAAAGAGGGATCTTGCATTAATTGCATTTCATCTGATCACCTTCATAACATTCTGGAGTATATGCAAATTGCCAACATACAAATTGAGGCAGCAGTCTTTTGTGAAAATTAATATTTGTGTCATTCTCAAAACTTTTGGCCGGGACTGTACATACATACATAACATACATACATATATATATATATATTACATAAACATTCATACAACACACATATATACATACATATATACAGTTGAAGTCGGAAGTTTACATACCCTTACCAATACATTTAAACTCAGTTTTTCACAATTCCTGACATTTAATCCTAGTAAAATTACTTGTCATAAGCAGTTAGGATCACCACTTTCTTTCAGAAACATGAAATGCCAGAATAATGGTAGAGAGAATGATTTATTTCAGCTTTAATTTCTTTCATCACATTCCCATGGTCAGAAGTTACATACACTCAATTAGTATTTGTGTAGCATTGCCTATAAATTGTTTAACTTGGGTCAAACGTTTCGGGTACCTTCCACAAGCTTCCACAATAAGTTGGTGAATTTTGGCCCATTCCTCCTGACAGAGCTGGTGTAACTGAGTCAGGTTTGTAGGCCTCTTTGCTCGCACACTCTTTTCAGTTCTGCCCACAAATTTTCTATGGGATTGAGGTCAGGCTCTTGTGATGGCCACTCAATACTTGACTTTGTTGTCCTTAAGCCATTTTGCCACAACTTTGTAAGTATGCTTGGGGTCATTGTCCATTTGGAAGACCCATTTGCGACCAAGCTTTAACTTTCTGACTGATGTCTTGAGATGTTGCTTCAATATATCCACATAATTTCCCTCCTCATGATGACATCTATTTTGTGAAGTGCACCAGTCTCTCCTGCAGCAAAGCACCCCCACAACATAATGCCGCTTCCTCCGTGCTTCACGGTTGGGATGGTGTTCTTCGGCTTGCAAGCCTCCCCTTTTTCCTCCAAACATAATGATGGTCATTATGGTCAAACAGTTCTATTTTTGTTTCATCAGACCAGAGGACATTTCTCCATAAAGTACGATCTTTGTCCCCATGTGCAGTTGCAAACTGTAGTCTGGCTTTTTTGTTGATGGTTTTGGAGCAGTGGCTTATTCCTTGCTGAGTGGCCTTTCAAGTTATGTCGATATAGGACTCATTTTACTGTGGATATAGATACTTTTGTACCTGTTTCCTCCAGAATCTTCACAAGGTCCTTCGCTGCTGTTCTGGGATTGATTTGCACTTTTTGCACCAAAGTACATTCATCTCTAGGAGACAGAATGTGTCTCCTTCCTGAGCGGAATGATGGCTGTGTGGTCCCATGGTGTTTATACTTGCGTACTATTGTTTGTACAGATGAACGTGGTACCTTCAGGAGTTTGGAAATTGCTCCCAAGGATGAACCAGACTTGTGGAGGTCTGCAATTTTGGCTGATTTCTTTAGATTTTCCCATGATGTCACTGAAAAAAGCACTGAGTTTGAAGGTAGGCCTTGAAATACATCCACAGGTACACCTCCAATTGACTCAAATGATGTCAATTAGCCTAATAGAAGCGCATAAAGCCATTACATCATTTTCTGGAATTTTCCAAGCTGTTTAAAGGTACAGTCAACTTAGTGTATGTAAACTTCTGACCCACTGGAATTGTGATACAGTGAATTATAAGTGAAATAATATGTCTGTAAACAATTGTTGGAAAAATTACTTGTGTCATACACAAAGTAGATGTCCTAACCAACTTGCCAAAACTATAGTTTGTTAACAAGAAATCTGTGGAGCGTTTGAAAAACGAGTTTTAATGACTCCAAGTATATGTAAAGACTTCAACTGTATATACATACATACATACATACATACATACATACATACATACATACATACATACATACATACATACATACATACATACAGTGGCTTGTGAAAGTATTCACCCCCTTGGCCATTTTTCCTATTCTGTTGCTGTCACGCCCTGACCTTGGAGATCCTTTTTATGTCTCTATTTTGGTTGGTCAGGGCGTGAGTTTGGGTGGGCATTCTATGTCTGGTGTTCTATGTTGTTCTATGTTTTGTATTTCTATGTGTTTGGCCTGGTATGGTTCCCAATCAGAGGCAGCTGTCTATCGTTGTCTCTGATTGAGAACCATACTTAGGTAGCCTGTTCCCACCTGTGTTTGTGGGTAGTTGTTTTCTGTTTTGTGTATTGCACCTTGCAGAACTGTTCGTTTGTCGTTTTGTTGTTTTTGTTCAAGTGTTCATCTTTATTAAAAGTAATATGGACACTTACCACGCTGCACCTTGGTCCTCTTCTCCTTCTCCCGACGACGTTTGTTACAGAACTACCCACCACCAATAGACCAAGCAGCGTGGAAGAATGGACTCCTGGACATGGGAGGAAATCTTGAATGGAAAGGGACCCTGGGCAAAAACGGGGGAGTATCGCCGCCCGAAATCAGAACTGGAGGCGGCAGGAGCTCAGAACCAGCGGTATGAGGGAACACGGCTGGCAAGGAAGCCCGAGAGGCAGGGGGTGGGAACACAGGGGGTGTGGCGGAGTCAGGTTGGAGACCTGAGCCCACTCCCCGTGCTTACCGTGGCGAGAGAGTGACCAGGAAGGCACCGTGTTATGCGGTGAAGCGCACGGTGTCCCCAGTGCGCACGCATAACCGGTGTGCTACATCGCAGCTCCTCGCATCGGCCGGGCTAGAGTGGGCATCGAACCAGGAGGGATGATGCCGGCTCAGCGCATCTGGCCTCCAGTGCGTCTCCTCGGCCCGAGTTGTACTGCACCAGCATGGTGTCCCCGGTTCGCCAGCACAGCCCAGTGCGGCCTGTTCCAACTCCCCGCACTTGCCGGGCTACAGGTGGTATCCAGCCAAGACGAGTGGTGCTAGCTCTGCGCTCGAGACCGCCAGTGCGCCTCTACGGCCCAGTGTATCCGGTGCCTCGGCCAAAGACAAGGCCTCCTGCATGTCTCCCCGGCCTGGTGAGTCCTGTGCCTGCGCCGAGAATTAACCCTCCTATGTCTCCCCAGCCTGGTGAGTCCTGTGCCTTCTCCCAGAGCCAGGCCTCCTGTGTGTCTCTCCACTCCAGTGATGATACATGGCACGAAGCCTCCAGTGATGATCCATGGCAAGAAGCCTCCAGTGAGTATCCATGGCACGAAGCCTCCAGTGATGATCCATGGCAAAGAAGCTCCAGTGATGGATCCATGGACGAAGCCTCCAGTGATGATCCATGGCAAGAAGCCTCCAGTGATGGATCCATGGCACAGAAGCCTCCAGAAATGATGATCCATGGCACGAAAAGCTCCAGTTGATGATCCACTGGCACGAAGCCTCCAGTGATGATCATGGCAAGCAAGTCCTCCATTATGATCCATGGCCCGAAGCCTCCAGTGATGATCCATGGCCCGAACCCTCCCAGTGATGATCCATGGCCCGGAGCCTCCAGTGATGATCCATGGCCCGGAGCTTCCAGTGGTGACCATGGTCCGGAGCCTCCAGTGATGATCCATGGCCCGGAGCCCTCCAGTGATGATCCATGGCCCAAAGCCTCCAGTGATGATCCACAGTCCAGAGCCTCCTGCGACGGTCGGCAATCCAGAGCCTCCAGCGACGGTCGGCGGTGCAGAGCCTCCAGCGACGGTCGGCGGTCCAGAGCCTCAGCGACGCGTCGGCGGTCCAGAGCCATCCAGCGACGGTCTGCGGTCCAGAGCCTCCAGCGACGGTCTGCGGTCCAGAGCCTCCAGCGACGGTCTGCGGTCTAGAGCCTCCAGTGACGGTCTGCGGTCCAGAGCCTCCAGTGATGATCCATGGCCCGGAGCCTCCAGTTTTCATAGCCAATCATTCAAAGTATCTCTACCGCTCCTGCTGTCTTTAGAGAGTTGAAAACAGCAGGTCTGGGACAGGTAGCACGTCCGGTGAACAGGTCAGGGTTCCATAGCCGTTGGCAGAACAGTTGAAACTGGAGCAGCAGCACGGCCAGGTGGACTGGGGACAGCAAGGAGTCATCAGGCCAGGTAATCCTGAGGCATGGTCCTAGTGCTCAGGTCCTCCGAGAGAGAGAAATAAAGAAGGAGAGAAAGAGAGAAAGAAAGAGAGACAAAGAGAGAAAGGGAGAGAGAATTAGAGCGAGCATACTTCAATTCACACAGGACACCCGGGGGCAACCAGGGGCAACCCGGAGAGGAAGAGCACATCAGTGACTCAACCCACTCAAGTGACACACCCCTCCTAGGGACGGCATGGAAGAATACCAGTAAGCCAGTGACTCAGCCCCTGTAATAGGGTTAGAGGCAGAGAATCCCAGTGGAGAGAGGGGAACAGGCCAGGCAGAGACAGCAAGGGCGGTTCGTTGCTCCAGTGCCTTTCCGTTCAACTTCACACTCCTGGGCCAGACTACACTCAATCATAGAACCAACTGAAGAGATGAGTCTTCAATAAAGACTTAAAGGTTGAGACCGAGTCTGCGTCTCTCACATGGATAGGTGAGTGGGTGACTGTTGTTGATGTGTGCAGAGGTTCCCTGGTTCGAGCCTGGGTAGGGGCGAGGAGACGGACGAAAGTTATACTGTTACACCTGCACAGCATCTTCCTTTTTTCACAGCTGTCACAAATCAAGTTGTGCACCATGCAATGTTGATTTTGTTGTCCATTTTGTTTCAACATTTTTTGGCAAGTTGGTTTTATTATTGTGTCCTTAACCTCATAACCTCTACAGGATCGGTGGGTCCCCCGCGGACGGTAGAGCTAACGTAAACTAATGCGATTAGCATGAGGTTGTAAGTAACAAGAACATTTCCCAGGACATAGACATATCTGATATTGGCAGAAAGCTTGAATTCTTGTTAATCTAACTGCACTGTCTAATTTATAGTAGCTATTACAGTGAAATAATACCATGCTATTGTTTGAGGAGAGTGCACAGTTATGAACTTGAAAAGTTATTAATAAACCAATTAGGCACACTTGGGCAGTCTTGATACAACATTTTGAACAGAAATTACTCTTGCATTTCAAAGATCATGGTACAAAAAAAACAACAACAAACGCATGGTTTTTGCTATGTATTATCTTTTACCAGATCTAATGTGTTATATTCTCCTACATTCATTTCACATTTCCACAAACTTCAAAGTGTCACGCCCTGACCTTAGTTATCTTTGTTTTCTTTATTATTTTGGTTAGGTCAGGGTGTGACGAGGGTGGTATTGGTGTTTTTGTCTTGTCTAGGGGTTTTTGTATATCTATGGGGTTTTGGTATTGTCTAGGTAATGTAGGTCTATGGTGGCCTAAATTGGTTCCCAATCAGAGACAGCTGTTTATCGTTGTCTCTGATTGGGGATCCTATTTAGGTTGCCATTTTCCATTTTGGTTTTGTGGATTATTGTCTATGTGAAGTTGCATGTCTGCACTCGGTGTTTATAGCGTTCACGTTCGTTTGTTTAGTGTTCTTTGTGGTCATTCGTCTTATATTAAAAGTATGTATTCATATCATGCTGCGCCTTGGTCTCCTCTATACGACGGACGTGACACAAAGTGTTTCCTTTCAAATGGTATCAAGAATATGCATATCCTTGCTTCAGGTCCTGAGCTACAGGCAGTTAGATTTGGGTATGTCACTTTAGGCAAAAATTGAAATAGGGGCGGATCCTTAAAAAACACCTCAAATTAATGTCACTTTACTTGAGGTGTCCGAGCACACTCTATAAGAGCATATGACATTGTTGTGATGCCCATCATTCCATTCAATTTAATGTGACACAGAGGTAGGTAAATTACATAAATCCCTGTTAACATATTACATAAGTTATAATGTAGACTGTGTAATATCAGTTGTTATTAACAGGATGACAACAGGATGAACAGTTGTTTTTAACAAACATTATAACCGGTTTTACAACATCTCATGCCGTGACTCATAACTATTTAAAACTACTTCTGACAGCTTCTGACAAATGTTATAATGTGTTCTATAGCTATTATAAATGCTTTATGAATGCATGCATAAGGACAATGAAAGTAAATTGTTACCCAATGTATTACAGGTGCAGTAGAGCTGTTTTAAATTCAATATCAAACCATTTTTGTGTAACAATAAAGTCACAACTGTTTTCAATTCAAATGGTCAATTTTATTTTTAAATAACAAGATCCAGGCCAATCAGTCCTTTTGGTCCTTTTTCCACGAATGTACTCATATAGAAACAAACTTTCAGTTTCTATTAGTCACTGGCATAAAGTTGTCTTGTTTCACTGTTTACGTGTGATTCAGGTTTGGCGTCAATCCCAATTGAAGTCAGTCAATTTAGGAAGCAAACTGCACTTACAATTCAATAACTCAAAAGGAGAAGCTAATTAATCAATCAATTAATTCAATCACTGCTGTGATCTCTTCCCAACATTGTGTAAGTAGCCCTCTCACGTTTTGATAAATACCATAGTACCAGCAACTAACACAATTACTTGTTACACATACAGTGCATTCAGAAAGTATTCACACCTCTTGACTTATTCCACATTGTCTTGTGTTACAGCCTGAATTCAAAATGTATTAAATGTATTGTTTATTCTCACACATCTACACACAATGCCCTATAATGACAAAGTGAAAACATGTTTTTAGAAATGTAATCAAATGTATTTAAAAATAAATACAGAAATATCGAATTGACATTAGTATTCACACCCCGGGGTCAATACATGTTAGAATCACCTTTGGCAGTGATTACAGCTGTGAGTCTTTCTGGGTAAGTCTCTAAGAATTTTGCACACCTGGACTGTACAATATTTGTACAATATATTATTCTTTCCAAAATGTTTCAAAGCTGTGTCAAATTTGTCAGGTTTTGGCCAAGACTGTTCGGGTTTTGGTCACTAGATGTCCCCATTGCACCTTTTTTGTACCTTTTGTTTTTCTTGCTCTAATTATTGTTTGCACCTGTAGGTCTTAGCCACCATGCCGTTGGACCAGTCCCCTCGTGGTGGAGACAGACGTGGAAAAAAATCCTGGGTATTGTGGCTGCCTCTGGGTTCATTATAATGGCTCCGTGTTTCTGTCAGGACCCGGTGCGAGAAACAGTCACTAATAATCGTCAGAACCCAAAGATGAGGCAGACACAGCAGTACTAGAGATGGTGGTTTAATTAAGAACAAAATCTTCAGGCAAAGAAACTAAATCCACATGTCCAAAAATAAAGCCAAAAGGCACAAAATGGAAATCCTCCAAAATACAAAAGAAACTCCACAAAGTGGTAAAAAACAGCAGGGAAAAACAAACTCTCAAAGACTTACTCAAATAATACACAAGAACTAAACCAGAGAACCTCTGGAAAATCCACAAGAGAAATATCTGAATAAAACAAGGCTTGGGCTGGGGCTGGGTGCTAACTTAACAAACACGGAGCAAGGAACTGAGGAAACACACAGGGTTTAAATACTAACAAGGGAATA
>NC_036838.1:19804323-19918291 GCF_002910315.2 Salvelinus sp. IW2-2015
CTACTGGTAAAAACAGCTGCGAGCTATTTGTTTAGAAGTGATAACGTTATTCTAGGCCATTTGGAAACGGAAAAACACATAGACGTGCTTTTTTTTCTCTGTGAATAAAAATGAAGACATTGTATTTTAAGCTGATATGGGAGCGAATATACTGAAGCGGCATATCAAATTGAGATCATGTTTTTGGTTACACGAGCAAGTATAAGAATATTTGCCAGGTGCATAATATTTAATTATAAATCTGATTATTTCACATGGCGATGTGTGAAGCGAAAAGGCTAGCTAGCTTGTAGTGTTTAGCCAACTTGCTAGCAAGGGAAGACAACCGACTCTTCTTTTACTTTAACAACAAATGAGAAGACAACAAGAAAGCCTCTGTCGCCCCCTTGTGAATGTTGCTATTTGGGAGTCTGGATTGGCGAGGTATTTTGTTACCCCCAAAAAATCTAACTCCCCCAGCGCACGCATGCACATAGGTCTACACTATAGGTCTGCACGTTAAGTGTGTTGAAACCTTAACAGGTGGAACTTAACACGTCATTACTCACAACAACAACTTCAAATGTGCCCTATATACGCCTATACGGCACACACTCGCACAAAAGCCCATCTTGCGGTGCCTAGTAAAGGGTAGCTCTATAGGAGGCCTATACTGTTACATGTGGGAGAGGAGGAAGCAACCAATTAGTGGTCACGGCGGGGGTGGGGTGGGTATGATGACTGTACTGCTGTCGCAGAGTGGACAAAAAGCTAATGGACTATACCAACACGACTGCTTGGCCCTCGTACACAACCTGCCATTGTTGTAGCAGTGACTGGCCGGAGCTGAACATGAGCCTACATTACAATGCCCTCGGCTACTGTTCTAGGTTCAGCTCTTGCTGTGCAGCTCCTAGTGGGATAGAGTTTGGAGTAATGCGGGAGGGCTGTTCCAAAGTCAGTTGTTAAGGGCACAAAGTAATCACTTGTGTGCCAGTGAAGCTCTCCCTCAAAGCTTTCTAATGAATCGCCGAAAGAATAGCTTGGTCTGAAATGAAAACAACCCCCGACGCCTCTGGTGTTTCAGACCAGAAGGAACTGGATAGGTGTAAGAAGAGGTAAGCAATATGGCGGAAGCCGAGACCCGAGACCGTTGAAAAAGACTAGGTGGAACCGCCACCATCACATTGCTGACTTACACTTCTCCGCTCAGTCAGATATGAAAACACTGAAGAAGTGGGGGCTAGGGGAAGTGAATATGAGTTTGTTTTCTTTCAACCGAGAAGGACTTCTGCTTTCTTTAGATCGTATCACGTTTATCCAAGTTCTCCAATTCTCTAGACCCAGTGGTGAAAAAAMATGTCTKTTTTGCAACTTGTGGATATAATCTTGACAGCCCTTAACAACAATGAATATGTTCTTGGCATGTTTTTAGTTTTATCCAAAGCTTTTGACACGGTTGGTCATGAAATATTACTTTCTAAATTGCCTTATTACGGTTTTCATGAATATACATATAATCGGCAGTGGTGAAAAAAGTACCCAATTGTCATACTTGAGTAAAAGAAAAGATACCTTAATAGAAAATGACTCAAGTAAAAGTCACCTAGTAAAATTCTACTTGATTAAAAGTCTAAAAGTATTTGGCTTAAAATATACTTAAGTATCAAAAGTACATTTAATTGCTCAAATATATTTAAGCATCAAAAGTAAAAGTGTAAATAATTTCAAATCCCTTATATTAAGCAAACCAGACGGCACCATTTTTTTATGGATAGGCAGGGGTACCCTCCAACACTCAGACATAATTTACAAACGAAGCATGTTTGTTTAGTGAGTCCGCCAGATCAGAGGCAGTAGGGATGACCAGAGATGTTCTGTTAATAAGTGCGTGAATTGGACCATTTTCCTGTCCTGCTAAGCATTCAAAACGTAATGAGTACTTTTGAGTGTCAAGGAAAATGAATGGTGTGAAAAGTACATTATTTTATTAAGTAAAAGTAAAAATAGTTAATAATATGAACATTAAAGTATGGATACCCCCCCAAAAAATGACTTAAGTAGTACTTCAAAGTATTTTTACACCACTGACTAGACCAGTGGTTCTCAAACTTGGTCCTGGGGACCCAAAGGGGGTCACATTMMAGTMTMWYSSRWKAKACTKKAGAGCTGGTTCAAATCATCAACAAGCTTTGGTGATTTGAATCAGCTGTGTAGTGTTAAGGCAAAAACAAAAATGTGCAGGACCAGGTTTGAGAACCACTGGTCTAGACTCTAGAGGTGAACGCACTGTACGTCAATTCTACAGGCCTCTAAACATGTCCTCTTGGCAACTTGACTTCACCATTTCTCTCATCGTCCCCTCTTTGGCAGATGAAGTGTGATTGAGCAAGGGAGTGTGTTGGGGAGAAATTTGGCACCCCGACCAGGTTCAGATAATCTTATTACACGGTCTTGTACATAGCAACCAGGAACTGCACGTTCCACAACAAGAGGGACTTAATTAGGGGTGCTGCAGTGTACACTGCAACTTATCCGTACATTATCATCTGCTTATAAATGCTCTCGAGTCCCATCTGAGGTGATGGCAGCCGGTGGCAGGAGGACCATAACATTAAGACAATTTCCTTAGGATAGATCTTTATTGTCCCTAAGAAGGAAATTGTCTTGGACACACAGTACTGCTGTAGGCTATAAAACATAAACACTATACATTACAAACTTGACAAATACATAGTACAGGCCTACATTGCATGTTACCCCTGTCATACACATCATATTCCTTAGTGGGTTACATAGTTCTTTGGTCCATAGTTCTTAGACCACGGCGCCACCCGGGAGGCCCACAACAAGGCTATTCTAATGTAATTGAAGTGGTTTATTGGTCTAAACCTTTTCAATTTTTCAATCATCTAGGCCTGAGTAAAGATCTATCAGAGGTAGTATGAGAGGAATAACGTACCAATAACACAGAGAGCACTGATATCAATTCACAATTCTTAATAGCTCGAAGACTATCAAATGAACATTTTTGTTGGATTCATTAGAGCCAACCAAAGCATGATTCCTACAATAACATGACCAGTTGCCCCAGGTCACTTATGACAAATGACATTTAACTCAGCATTGTGAGTAGTACTTAGAGAGGCAGTGTTTTGAATTCTCATCATTCCTAATAGTGAAATCTCATATGGAATCACTCGTCAACACCTTCAGCTACAAAGGCTGCGTAGTAAAACAAAGGACCCTCCCCAGTTCTAAATGGAAACCGGGTCATGTTCAGTAGGAGCAAATGGTAGAAAAAATGTTGAAGCAGAGAAGGGGCTGCATGTGAACGTGTCTAACAAGAGCACTGATTTGTTTTCTGTTTGACATTGTGTCCTACACGCTTAGAAAAAAGGGTTGTGAAAAGGTTCTTAGGCTGTCCCCATAGGAGAACCCTTTTTGGTTCCCAGTAGAACCCTTTTTTGGCTTCGGGTAGAACCCTTTTGGGTTCCATGTAGAACCCTCTGTGGAAAGGGTTCTACATGGAACCCAAAAGGGTTCTACCTGGAACCAAAAAGGGTTCTTCAAAGGGTTCTCCTATGAGGACAGCTGAAGAACCCTTTTAGGTTCTAGATAGTACCTTTTTTTCGAAAAAATGAACATAGCTTTTGACTAAAATAAGAATGTCAGGTAGCATAAGTTTACTTACACGCAGAAAGTAAGGCGGTACCGTCCATTACAGCGCCCCGGCAAAAAGAAATGTGTGGGTACGCCGTACCGTTAAAACATAAGCCAATCACAATAATTAAAACCACATGCCCAAAAAATTGGTCACTATTACACCACTATTTATCCTTACCGCATGTCAGAGGCATGAAAATGAGCAAATTGACTCGAAAACAGGTGGTAGCCTATAGCCTACGCTCCAAAATGTGATGTGGTTCGATGAGAACATTGACATTTTGCCAAAGTAGAGATTAGTAGCCGAGACGCGCACTGACAGCAGTGGACGCATAAATTCTGGCCTAATGACAATTGCCAAATGTCATTACACTTTTAGTTTTTTTGTGTAACAGATGTCTCTTTCAATTCACCACTGTTTTGAGGATGGAAATATATTGCGAGTGGATTAATGTGCGKSGGTAGCCTAGTAAAGGAAACCTTTGAAGTGATTGTTTGACAAGTGCGTGCACACATAGGAGGTCACATACCGGGAAAAAAATTATTCTACTTTCACCCCTGCTTACATGTCACCTATTTCCAGGATAGTTTTATGCATATGGTGCACATTTGTGGATAAAAACAAACTTGATTTGTTTCAAACATACACTATATATATATAAAAGTATGTGGACACCCCTTCAAATTAGTGGATTCGGCTAATTCAGCCACACCCATTGCTGACAAGTGTATAAAATCGAGCACACAGCCATGCAATCTCCATAGCCAGTAGAACGGCCTTACTGAAGAGCTCAGTGATTTTCAACGTGGCACCGTCATAGGATGCCACCTTTCCAACAAGTCAGTTCGTCAAATTTCTGCCATGCTTCAGCTGTCCCGGTCAACTGTAAGTGCTGTTATTGTGAAGTGAAAACGTCTAGGAGCAACAATGGCTCAGCCGCGAAGTGGTAGGCCACACAAGCTCACAGCACAGGCCCACCGAGTGCTGAAGTCCTCGGTTGCAACACTCACTACCAAGTTCCAAACGTCCTCCGGAAGCAACGTCAGCACAAGAACTGTTCGTCGGGAGCTTCATGAAATTGATTACTTTGGTGTAGTGTACAGCTCGCCGCCTATGGACTCTAGGGCAAGGGAAATTGTTCTCTGGAGTGATGAATCACGCTTCACCATCTGGCAGTCCGATGGGTGAAGCTGGGTTTGGCTGATGCCAGGAGAACGCTACGTTCCCGAATGCATGTTGCCAACTGTAAAGTTTGATGGAAGAGGAATAATGGTCTGGAGCTGTTTTCATTGGTTCGGACTAGGCCCCTTAGTTCCAGTGAAGGTGAAATCTTAACACTACAGCATACAATGACATTCTAGCCGATTCTGTGCTTCCAACTTTGTGGCAACAGTTTGGGGAAGGCCCTTTTCTGTTTCAGCATGACAATGCCCCCGTGCAAAAAGCGAGGTCCATACAGAAATGGTTTGTCGAGATCAGTGTAGAAGAACTTGACTGGCCTGCACAGAGCCCTGACCTCAACCCCATCGAACACATTTGGGATGAATTGGAACGCCGACTGTTAGCCAGGCCTATTCGCCCAACATCAGTGCCCAACCTCACTAATGCTCTTGTGGCTGAATGGAAGCAAGTCACCACAGCATTGTTCCAGTGGAAAGCCTTCCCAGAAGAGTGGAGGCTGTTGAAGCAGCAAAAGGGGGGACCAACTCCATATTAATGCCCACGATTGTGGAATGAGATGTTCGAGCAGGTGTCCACCTACTTTTGGTCATGTAGTGTATATTGATTTAACCTACGTATTGAACCCATTAAGACGGTAGATGTTCAATCATAGAACAAAGTTAATGTGAGACATCACAAGAGGCCTATTTTCATCGTTTTATGGTCTAGTAACAGAAGCCTAAAATGTAATTCCTGTTATGTAAAATAATAGTAGTCTGTCAAATTTGGGGCAAGGGTGTCTGCAATTCACTCAAGCTTTTAATAAGCCTATCGGTCACACATTATTTTCCGGATTTTCCGGACTATCCAAATAACAGATGGTCACACTATTAACAAACTATCTGTTGATAAGCAACTGCTTGCTAAGGTTACGGTTAGGGTTAGAGTAAGGGATAAAGTTAGGGTTACGTTTAGGGTTAGGGTTAGTAGATAGTTAGTTGAAATGTTATTCGATGGTCTGTAGAGATAAAATACCAGGAAAATATTCAATCGTAGTCGGTAGAGTAGGGATTATCAACCAGATTAAGCCACAGAATGATTTTTCTGGAGCGGATGGTTACGGGGCCAGAACATTAATTACCAATAATTTGTAGAAAAAGAAGGCCAAACAAATAGAATATTTGATTCAAGCGTAATAATTTCAAACCTTGCTTCCATTTGTATACGATCACATCTCTATTATGCCTGGGAATACTTTGGAACAAATTTCCAAAATGTATGTTTGAATTTTTTAAATAAATGATATATACTGTATATATATACACATATATACCAGTCAAAATGTTATGCACACCTACTCATTCAAGGGTTTTTCTTTATTTTTACTATTTTCTACATTGTAGAATAATATTGAAGACATCAAAACTGTGAAATAACACATATGGAAGCATGTAGTAACCACCAAATTGATGACAGCTTTGTACACTCCTGGCATTCTCTCAACCAGCTTTAAGAGGAATGCTTTTCCAAAGGTCTTGAAGGAGGTACCACATATGGTGAGCACTTGTTGGCTACTTTTCCTTCACTCTGCGGTCCAACTCATCCCAAACCATCTCAATTGGGTTGAGGTCGGGTGATTTTGTAGACCAGGTCATCTGGTGCAGCACTCCATCACTGTCCTTCTTGGTCAAATAGCCCTTACACAGCCTGGAGGTGTGTTGGGTCATTGTCCTGTTGAAAAACAAATTATAGACCCACTAAGCGCAAACCAGATGGGATGGCGTATCGCTGCAGAATGCTGTGGTAGCCATGCTGGTTAAGTGGGCCTTGAATTCTAAATAAATCACTGACAGTGTCACCAGCAAAGCACCCCCACACCATCACACCTCCTCCTCCATGCTTCACAGTGGGAACCACACATGCGGAGATCATCCATTCACCTACTCTGCATCTCACAAAGACACGTCGATTGGAACCAAAAATCTCAAATTTGGACTCATCAGACCCAAGCACAGATTTCCACCGGTCTAATGTCCATTGCTCGAGTTTCTTGGCCCAAGCAAGTCTCTTCTTATTACTGGTGTCCTTTAGTAGTGTTTRTTTRCSCCAGCAATTTGACCATGAAGGCCTGATTCACACAGTCTCCTCTGAACAGTTGATGTTGAGATGTGTCTGTACTTGAACTCTATGAAGCATTTATTTGAACTGCAATTTCTGAGGCTGGTAACTCTAATGAACTTATCCTCTGCAGCAGAGGTAACTCTGGGTCTTCCTTTCCTGTGGCGGTCCTCATGAGAGCCAGTTTCATCATAGTGCTTGATGGTTTTTGCGACTGCACTTGAAGAAAGTTTAAAAGTTTTTGACATTTTCCAGATTGACTGACCTTCATGTCTTAAAGTAATGATGGTTTGCTTTATTTGAGCTGTTCTTGCCATAATATGGACTTGGTCTTTTACCAAATAGGGCTATCTTCTGTATACCACCTCTACCTTGTCACAACACAACTGACTGGCTCAAACGCATTAAGGAAAGAAATTCCACAAATGAACTTTGAACAAGGCACACCTGTTAACCTTTTCACCCGTACCAACAAATGGGTGTGATCATTCTACAGTGGTCCCTATAGCATACACTCAAACCAGTTTGATTAGAACGCTTATTTAGAACATCTAGTTCCCATTGACGCAACAGTCAGCATTTGAGCTAGCCACATTTTTTTTTCTTCACGTAAGCATTTTGCACAAACACTGTCCTTACAAAGTTATGTCCTGAATGTGACAAGTTCATTTTTGGATGCAATGTTCAACCATTCACAGAAGTAGCTACAGCATAACACAATCATCCAAACCGGAAAATGTAAGCTACATTAGTCCTAGCGCTATCTGAGGAAATATTGATGCTACACAAGTGGTCATATTTAGATAACGACAGAAACCACAATATGAATTAGCTAATAGCAATTACTATTGATAATTCATCACATCACGGGTGAGCTCAACATTGATCGAAATAATTGACTAAAACACTTTCTAGAAATCAAAAGTAATCTGATGGGTAGTTTGTGCGCGCCTCCATGTTTGTTTTTTGCATCAACCAAATATAATAAGCAGAGACAAGATGAGTTTTGTCTTTTTGCAGTATGCATGTTGAAGGGGGTGTGTTGTCTACGATCATTCACTTCCCTGAATTCACTTCCGGAAGTTTACCCAAAAGAGGAGTGAACCATTCCTTCACCTCATTATAACGTCTTTGGTCTGACAGACGTTTACGTGACACCCAAAATGCATTGTATGATGTCAACAAACATGGCGCCACACATAGCTGGCAAATAGATTAGCATTAGCTCATTATAATCAGTACAACCTTCAAAAAGGTATTTTACACACATCATAGGTGTCCATTACAATCTATGCAATAATCAGAATGAATTATTTGTCACCAGWACTTGAAAACATGTGAATAAAACTGTTAATACATTATGCTCCATACATACAATCTTCATGCTACAGTAACAACAACAGCATGATATGCAGAAAATAAGGCACTTACTTTGATAGGAACGCACACATGTCCAAAGTTATTATTTGTAAGGAAAACAACAATGGAGGCATTGGGGAAGGGCTCTCCTCGAAGAGGGAAGTTGGTACGGCTTAATTAAGCCTCAAACATAAATTGTCAGCAACACTGAAATGGGCTACTTCCATGTGAATTAATGAGGCGGAACACACCTCAATTCAAACAGTTGTTAGAAGAAAAAAAACTTGTTTGAAAATATTTTGAAATTGACAYGTTGAAACACATATAATTAGCAGGCAGTGCATGTTAACTGTCCTGTTGTGTAACAATCACATTTTGGAACATTGAGTGCATTCTGATATCACGTGCATAAAACAACTCACGCTGGGGCGACTGTTAGAGATATTTGGAACTCACGTATGAAAAGGTTAATTGAAATGCATTCCAGGTGACAACCTCATGCAGCTGTTTGACAGAATGCCAAGAGTGTGCAAAGCTGTCATCAAGGCAAAGGGTGGCTACTTTGAAGAATCTCAAATACAAAATATATTTAGATTTGTTTAACACTTTTTTGGTTACTACATGAATCCATATGTGTTATTTCATAGTGTTGATGTCTTCGCTATTATTTTACAATGTAGAAAATTGTAAAAACAAAGGAAAACCCTGGAATGAATAGGTGTGTCCAAACTTTTAACTGGTACTGTATATATATATATATATATATATATAAATAAACTCAGCAAAAAAAGAAATGTCCCTTTTTCAGGACCCTGTCTTTCAAAGATAATTTGTAAAAATCCAAATAACTTCACAGATCTTCATTGTAAACCCTTAAACACTGTTTCCCATACTTGTTCAATGAACCATAAACAATTAACGAACATGCACCTGTGGAACAGTCGTTAAGACACTAACAGCTTACAGACGGTAAGCAATTAAGGTCACAGTTATGAAAACTTAGSACACTAAAGAGGCCTTTCTACTGACTCTGAAAAACACAGAAAGAAAGACGCCCAGGMTCCCTGCTCATCTGCGTGAATGTGCCTTAGGCATGCTGCAAGGAGGCATGAGGACTGCAGATGTGACTAGGGCAATAAATTGCAATGTCCATACTGTGAGACGCCTAAGACAGCACTACAGGGAGACAGGACAGACAGCTGATCGTCCTCGCAGTGGCAGACCACGTGTAACAACAGCTGCACAGGATCGGTACATCCGAACATCACACCTGTGGGACGGGTACAGGATGGCAACAACAACTGCCTGAGTTACACAAGGAACGCACAATCCCTCCATCAGTGTCCGCAATAGGCTGAGAGAGGCTGGACTTAGGGCTTGTAGGCCTGTTGTAAGGCAGGTCCTCACCAAACATCACCAGCAACAACGTCTCCTATGGGCACAAACCCACCGTCGCTGAACCAGACAGGACTGGCAAAAAGTGCTCTTCACTGACGAGTCYCGGATTTGTCTCACCAGGGGCGATGGTCGGTTTCGTGTTCATCGTCGAAGGAATGGAGGGTCCGTCATGGTCTGTGGCGGTGTGTCACAGCATCATCGGACTGAGCTTGTTGTCATTGCAGAGAATCTCAACGCTGTGCGTTACAGGGAAGACATCCTCCTCCCTCATGTGGTACCCTTCCTGCAGGCTCATCCTGACATAWCTCTCCAGCATGACAATGCCACCAGCCATACTGCTCGTTCTGTGCGTGATTTCCTGAAAGACAGGAATGTCAGTGTTCTGCCATGGCCAGCGAAGAGCCGGATCTCAATCCCATTGAGCACGTCTGGGACCTGTTGAATCGGAGGGTGAGGGCTAGGGCCATTTCCCCCAGAAATGTCCGGGAACTTGCAGGTGCCTTGGTGGAAGAGTGGGGTAACATTTCACAGCAAGAACTGGGAAATCTGGTGCAGTCCATGAGGAGATGCGCTGCAGTACTTAATACAGGGTGGCCACACCAGATACTGACTGTTACGTTTGTTCAGGGACACATTTGTTCAGGGACACATTATTTGTTCAGGGACACATTATTCAATTTCTGTTAGTCACATGTCTGTGGAACTTGTTCAGTTTATGTCTGCTGTTGAATCTTATGTTTATACAAATATTTACACATGTTAAGTTTGCTGAAAATAAATGCAGTTTACAGTGAGATGACTTTCTTTTTTTTGCTGAGATAAATATATATATATATATTACAATTGCTTGGAAAACTGGGTGGGCAAAATCCAGTCTGCTGGTTGGAGAATCCTGCTGTAGAGCATCTATAGATGGACTATCCAAATAAAGTCTATAATAAAGTATATTATTTATAAATTGTGACAGATAATACATATTTGGAAATATCCAGCTGACATTAAATGCATGCATTTTATACAGATGCAGTTTGGCTATGAATTCAAGGATTTAAAACAGATCAAATGAATTTACCTGAGATTTTGGCATGCCCTTGTTTGTTGATGGGAGATAAAGACTTGGCAACTCTCTTCTTAACCATAAAGATATCTTTAATCCTGAAAAATAAGAAATTGTCTTAATCACTTCAGACCTTGTTTCAAGCAGTTTGGTTGTTTGAATAATAGTCMTATCATATATTCTCTGTAAAGAAAAGCATGACAATTATTTGAGCAACATGCGTGCAATGGTTTGATTGTAAAGATTATTTTGGTAAACTGACTGCCTTGTAACGTTGCGTTTGTTTTGAGCTCGAGCCGCAGAATAGTTTCAGCTTTCACATTCCTTCTCTGGATGCGAGTTTTATACCTGCGTACAACTTTTTCCAAGAACAAGTTGTCCTTAATCCGGTTGTCGTCGTCAATCTCTTGAAAATAAATTCATTCCCATGTTGACTTGTGGTATGAGATACTGTGTAWTAACTGCGTTATACAAATATCCGCATGTGATCGACTCGAAACGTCCAAACTATCACGCCCAAGGAAGGTTCTAAATGTTGGCTGGCGAGCTGATACTGATAGCTAGCGTGGCTAGATGGCTGGTTAACCCTAAATTGGTGTATCAAGTTCAGGCGATATATCAACTATATTCAGACCGAACGCGACTGCAATTAACGAATACGGCTAGTAATACTGGTTACGATATTTACCTTGTTCGCTCTACAAACGGCGAATTCTATAGAATAGCTATGATAGACGAGAAATCCCCTGGCCAGACCCTAAATAGATGGCCATTACTTTTTGATATGCCCCGCCCCCGGACTTCGACAAAATGGGATATTTTCTCCAAGCCTCTCCAATAACCAATCAAAGGTGCAATCTGCGTGTATCCCGTGTATCCCGTGTTTTGGTTGGTGACGACTTACACCAGCCCTGCTTTGCTTGGTCAAGWCCAATGCTCGTAACGTGTGTGAGCGACTCCCCTTCCCCCAAACACAGGGGTGTGTCATGACGTCAGAGGTAACGAAGAGGTAAACAACTTTGACCGCGTGAGGTTTAAAGCAACATTGTTTCTTCGCAGACACTGATACAGTGCTACAATAACACTGTAACAATATGATAATAGATGCGCTGAAAAGGAAATTATATCATTATATACCACAAGTCTGTGCAACGCACTCTCCTTTGTTTTGTGGCCACACAGGTGGCAGCATTGTAATAAAATATGGACTTACAGAGAGGCTCTGAATTAAACATTGTAGCGACATATTTACAGATATTCTCATGGTCTCGGAGTTCGTATTATTATTATTTTAATTTTAGGATTGTGCGTATGCGGAAGCGCGTGTGTGAGAGAGACAGGGAGAAAGAAAAGGYCAGAGAGACATAGGGGTGTGTCTGCGGTGTGCTGCGGATGGCGTGTCAGCTGCCTAACGTAGCATAAACATGGTTTGTTGCTATGATTGTTATGCAATGTACTTGTGGAACAAACTATGGAGTACCATGATCCTCCCTTCCTCTCCTTTTAGACACAGACCGGGATACCCACTGAAGAATGGTAAGTGAGGTTAGCAACAAACATTCAAATTCAACATTGGTGATATGGATATTTTACATAGGTGGTTTCAGTTCGGTTCACGTGTTTTTGCATGATTTATTGAAGGATTGGTGCATATTGTATGTTGTGTCAGTGACATGCACGTTGTGTTGGAATTCATGCCATGGTGTGTGTGTGTGTGACAGGATTGGGGGATGGGGTTCGGGTGAAGGGCAGGGGTGTGTCGACAGTGTAAACATAGTAAATGCGACAGAAAGGAAGGAAAGATGGAGAGGGGCTCCATCCCGGCCCATACAAAGTAACGGGAAAGGCAGGCAGGGCATGGAATAGGGGGCTGCGTATTTKTTTTGTAATGTTGATTATGTTGCCTTTCAATGAAACGTAATTACATTTATTAAATGCCTGGTCAATGTCACAATAGTAATACATTGAAGCTTTCATGGCCTAATCAAACTGGTTTAATATTTCTATTCTGGGGGCTATTTTATTTACCTATTCACATATTCTGTTAAATAATCTAGTGKGTCTTCCTATTGTGTGTTTAGAAATAAAATGCAATTTATTTTAAGATGTATATTTTTTTTAAATGCTCAAATTCACTATGCTTGAAGCCAGTGGCAGGGTTTTTTRCCCCTCCAGAGAGAACAAAATGCAGCGATATCTCCTTTCAAATCTACTCATACCATGTTGTGTTTATCAAACGTATATTGCAGTCTCATCACCTCTCCAGTTATCCCTGGATCGATCCAGCCATCAGCACAAGGTTAGCACAATGCTGGGGGCCGCTCTCTGTCCCCTCCTCTTCTTCTCCCCCTTGCTGTTTCGGCACCACTGACTAAAGGTTCCACTTTCACSCGGAACCTGGGACATGTTCTGCAACATAACAAATTCCATTCGATTCCACAGTTTCAGCCCCTCATCTGTGTGGTTTAAGTGACGAGACACCACATCAATTCAAATCATACAATGGAATAACTATATCGATAGATTCAATTTACCATATGCCACGTGCAAAATACCTGTTACAAATAGGAACCGTGTCTAGGCTTACCTATGAATGCATTTTTTTTTTACCTCATCCAAAACCCTAGAAATACTGCATCTGAGTGTGTTGATATATTGGATTCTATCTCATAATTAAGTGTGAGAGTTCACTTTAGAAGCCATGGCCYTGTGTAGTGGAGAGTTGATCCTTGTCCTGAGGCTTGGGTTGCCTTCAAACTGGCACCAACTCAGGATCAAGCTGTTCTGTTAATGAGGATTTATTTGGCTCCATGACACCTCTGTCAGATCCGTTTTCCGGCGCGGCCATTTTGTGTCCTCAAATGCTCACCCAGTAGCCAGGTTGGACGGTAACCGGGTTGGCAGGGAGTGATGAAATAAGCACTAGCTGGCCAGAGTTGAGTGAGTGAGTGGGTGGGGATAGGGCTGGGGCACGTGTGGGGGGAAATATAGGCAACGTCAAGAAGTCCGTTTCTATAACTCACTTCATGATCACTTCAAACATCTACAAATATTTGTATAAATGATTCACAGTAACGATCGTCCTGGGAAGAAGGAGTGGACCAAAACGCAGCGTGGGAAATGTTCATGTTAACTTAATAAATAAACTGAACACTGAAATAACAAAAACACCAAAGAGAGAAAACGAAATGAAACAGTCCTGTCTGGTGCAGACARGAAACAGAAAACAACTACCCACAAAACACAGGTGGGAAAAGGCAACCTAAGTATGGTTACGACGATAGACAGCTGCCTCTGATTGAGAACCACACCCGGCCAAACACATAGAAATAGACAACATAGAACAAAAACATAGAATGCCCACCCCAACTCACGCCCTGACCAAACCAAAATACAGACATAAAAAAGGAACTAAGGTCAGGGCGTGACACAGAGAAAGTAGAAAAACTGGTTTCAAAGAGCGGTAAGCATGTGACCACATTAACCATTTCATATCATGTTTTGTTTTCTTCTTATTTTAAAGCCCGTCTAGGGGCTGATGCTGGAAAGTAACATATGCTCTTTTTCAAACGTCATTTTAATCTAGGGACTGAAAAATGTGTATAAAAGCTTGGTGATATGCTATCTTATTATTCAATGTGTCAATGTTTTAATTGTATCTGTCCCWATTCAAATACACATTGTAAATAAATACAGTATTAGGCCTATAGAAGTCATAATATAACATAGTAATATAGAGTTATTCGTTAACATAGGACATGGCAAGTATGAGAATATAGAGCTCTGTGATGTGTTGAGTCTCGTTTCTGTAGGTTTACCAATCATACAGAATTGTAAAGCTACAGTACAACCTCGGTCTTGAATTGAAACMTTGTCAAACCCTCGGGAAGAGGGGAATAATTATTACATTGATGGACTGTATGATTTTAAGATCTCTATCCTCCTCGGCAAGACCATGTATATGTATTCATTGATCTGTCAACACTTGCGAAAAACATGAGCACATTACTAGGTATCTCTCTCGAGGCTAATATCGTTATGATATATGGATATCTCTCGGGGGAAATATATTTCAAACGTGACATAGCAGAATGMTAAACGCCATTTTCTGCAACGTAACAAATTCCATTAGATTCCACAGTTTCAGCCCCTCATCTGTGTGGTTTAAGTGACACAACATACAATATGCACTAATCCTTAAATAAATCATGTAAAAACATGTGAACCGAACTGAAACCACCTATGTAAAATATCAATATCACCCAATGTTGAATTTGAATGTTTGTAGCTAACCTCACTGTGTACAAAACATTAGGAACACCTGCTCTTTCCTTGACGTAGAKTGGACAGGTGAATCCAGGTGAAAGCTGTGATCRCTTATTGATTTAACTTGTTAAATCCACTTCAATCAGTGTAGATGAAGGGGAGGAGACAGGTTAAAMAAGMATTTTTAAGCCTTGAGACAATTGAGACGTGGATTGTGTATGTGTGCCATTCAGAGGGTGAATGGGCAAGASAAAATATTTAAGTGCTTTTGAACGGGGTACGGTAGTAGGTGCCAGGCGCACCGGTTTGAGTGAACTGCAATGCTAATGGGTTTTTCACGTTCAAGAGTTTCCCATGTGTATAAAGAATGGTCTACCACCCAAAGGACATCCAGCAAACTTGACACAACTGTGGGATGCACTGGAGTCAACATAGGCCAGCATCCCTGTTGAACACTTTCAACACTTTTTAGTCCGAGCCCTGATGAATTGAGGCTGTTCTGATGGCAAAAGGGGGTGCAACTCAATATTAGGAAGGTATTCCAACTATATCATCAACTATACTGAACAAAAATATAAATGCAACATGCAACAATTTCATTGATTTTACAGTTTATACGAGGAAATCAGTCAATTGAAATAAATTCATCAGGTCCTAATCTATGGATTTCACATGACTGGGAGTACAGAAATGCATCTGTTGGTCATAGATACCTAAAAAGAAATGGGTCTCACAATGGACCTCTMGATCTCATCACAGTATTTTTGTTTATTCAAATTGCCATCGATAAAATGCAATTATGTTCGTTGTCCATAGCTCATGCCTGCCCATATCATATTCCCACCACCACCATGGGGAACTCTGTTCACAATGTTGACATCAGCAAATCGCTCGCCCACACMATGCCATACATACGCCGTACAGACGAACCATCAAACAGGAAAAGRGTCAATACAGGACTAAGATTGAATCCTACTACACCGGCTCTGACGCTCTATTACAGACTACAAAGGGAAACCCAGCCGCGAGCTACCCAGTGACGCAAGCRTACCAGARGAGCTAAATACCTTTTATTGTCACTTCGAGGCAAGCAACAACTGTGTGATCACGCTCTCAAGCCGATGTGAGCAAGCCCTTTAAACAGGTCAACATTCACAAAGCCGCGGGGCCAGACGGATTACCAGGACGTGTACTCAAAGTATGCACGGACCAACTGGCAAGTGTCTTTACSGACATTTTCAACTTCTCCCTGACCGAGTCTGTAATACCTACATGTTTCAAGCAGACCACCATAGTCCCTGTGCCCAAGGAAGCGAAGGTAACCTGCCTAAATGATTACCACCCCGTAGCACTCACATCGGTAGCCATGAAGTGCTTTGAAAGGCTGGTCATGGCTCACATTAACAGCATCATACCCTAGACCCACTCCAATTCACATACTGCCTCAACAGATCCACAGATGACGTAATCTCAAACGCACTCCACACTGCCCTTTCCCACCTCGACAAAAGGAACACCTATGTGAGACTGCTGTTCATTGACTACAGCTCAGCGTGCAACACCATAGTGTCCACAAAGCTCATAACTAAGCTAAGGACCCTGGGACTAAACATCTCCCTCTGGATCCTGGACTTCCTGACGAGCAAACCCCAGGTGGTAAGGGTAGGCAACAACATGTCTGCCACGCTGATCCTCAACACTGGGGCCTCTCAGGGGTGCGTGCTTAGTCCCCTCCTGTACTCCATGTTCACCCACGATTGCATGGCCAAACACAACTCCAARACTATCATTAAGTTAGCTGACGACACAACAGTGGCAGGCCTGATCACCGACAACAATGAGACAGCCTATGGGGAGGAGGTCAGAGACCTGGCAGTGTGGTGCCAGGACAACAACCTCTTCCTCAATGTGAGCAAGACAAAGGTGATCGTGGACTACAGGAAGAAGCGGCCTGAACAGGCCTCCATTAACATTGATGGGGCTGTACTGGAGCGGGTCGAGAGTTTCAAGTTCTTTGGTGTCCACATCACCAACAAACTATCATGGTCCAAACACCAAKACAGTCGTGAAGAGYGCACGACAACACCCTTTCCCCCTCAGGAGACTGAAAAGATCCTCAAAAAGCTGCACCATCGAGAGCATCCTGACCGGTTGCATTACWGCCTGGTATGGCAACTGTTCACCATCTGAACGTAAGACGCTGCACCGGCTCTGACGCTCGTCGGATGTGGCAGGGCTTGRAAACCATTACAGACTACAAAGGAAAGCACAGTCGAGAGCTGCCCAGTGACACAAGCCTAACAGACGAGCTAAACTACTTCTATGCTAGCTTCGAGGCAAATAACACTGAAACATGCATAAGATCACCAGCTGTTCTGGAAGACTGTGAGATCACGCTCTCCGCAGCAGATGTGAGTAAGACCTTTAAACAAGTCAACATTCACAAGGCCGCAGGGCCAGACGGATTACCAGGACGTGTACTGCACTGACATTTTCAACATCTCCATGTCTGAGTCTGTAATACCATCATGTTTTAAGCAGACCACCATAGTGCCTGTGCCCAAGAACACTAAGATAACCTGCCTAAATGACTACCGGCCCGTAGCACTCACGTCTGTAGCCATGAAGTGCTTCGAAAGGCTGGTCATTGCTCACATCAACACCATTATCCCAGAAACCCTAGACCCACTCCAATTTGCATACCGCCCCAACAAATCCACAGATGTTGCCATCTCTATTGCACTCCACACTGCCCTTTGCAACCTGGAAAAAAGGAACACCTATGTGAGAATGCTATTAATTGACTACAGCTCAGCATTCWACACCATAGTGCCCTCAAATCTCATCAATAAGCTAAGGACCCTGGGACTAAACACCCCCCTCTGCAACTGGATACTGGACATCCGGATGGGCCGCCCTCAGGTGGTAAGGGTAGGTAACAACACATCCGMCACGCTGATCCTCAACACAGGGGCCCCTCGGGSGTGCATGCTCAGTCCCCACCTGTACTCCATGTTCACTCATCAGGCACGACTCAACACCATCATTAAGTTTGCCGATGACACAACAGTGGTAAGCCTCATCAACGACAACYACGAGACAGCTTATAGGGAGGAGGTCAGAGACCTGGCCGTGTGGTGCCAGGACAACAACCTCTCCCTCAACATGATCAAGACAAAGGAGATGATTGTGGACTACAGGAAAAAGAGGACCGAGCACGCCCCCATTCTCATCGACAGGGCTGTAGTGGAGCAGGTTGAGAGCTTCAAGTTCCTTGGTGTCCACATCACCAACAAACTAACATGGTCCAAGCACACCAGGACAGTAAAGAGGGCACAACAAACCCGATTCCCCCTCAGGAGACTGAAAAGATTTGTCATGGGTCCTCAGATCCTCCAAAGGTTGTACAGCTGCACCATCGAGAGCATCCTGACTGGTTGCATCACTGCCTGGTATGGCAACTGCTCGGCCTCCGACCGCAAGGCACTACAGAGGGTAGTGCGAACGGCCCAGTATATCACTGGAGCCAAGCTTCCTGCCACCAAGGACCTATAAACTAGGAGGTGTCAGAGGAAAGCCCCAAAAATTGTCGAAGACTCCAGTCACACAAGACATAGACTGTTCTCTCTGCTACCGCACGGCAAGTGGTACCGGAGCGTGAAGTCTAGGACCAAAAGGCCCCTTAACAGCTTCTACCCCCAAGCCATATGATTTCTGAACAATTAATCAAATGGCCACCCGGACTATTTACATTTACATTGCCACCCTTGTTTTTACACTGCTGCTACCCGCTGTTTATTATCAATGCATAGTCACTTTACAAATTACCTCGACTAACCTGTACCCTCGCACATTGACTCTGTACCGACTCTGTATTTGATTAGATTTTTTAAAACTTTWGTTTATTTAGTAAATATTTTCTTAACCCTATTTCTTGAACTGCATTGTTGGTTAAGGGCTTGTTGTATTTGGCGCATGTGACAAATACAATTTGATTTGATGGTCTGCGGTTGTGAGGCCGGTTGGACGTACTGCCAAATTCTCTAAAACAACATTGGAGGTGGCTTATGGTAGAGAAATGAACATTCAGTTCTCTGGCAACAGATCTGGTGGATATTCCTGCAGTCAGCATGCCAATTGCATGCTCGCTCAACTTGAGACKTCTGTMGCATTGTGTTGTGTGACAAAAGTGCACATTTTATAGTGGCCTTTTATTGTCCCCAGCAAAAGGTGCACCTGTTTAATCAGCTTCTTGATATGCCACACCTGTCAGGTGGATGGGTTATCTTGGCAAAGGTTAAATGCTCACTAACAGGGATATAAACACATTTGTGCACAAAATTTGAGAGAAATAAGCTTTTTGTGCATATGCACAATATCAGATATATTTTGTTTCAGCTCATGGAATATGGGACCAACACTCTAAATGTTGCATTTATATTTTTGTTCAGTATATATATARWKMYYYAAKWRMWGYGSSCCCCCCCKKAAAAAAAAACMTRCAGTTGTGGAACCCTGACATATAGACTTCACAGAAAGGCATAGTCTTCCCTTTCAACATAAAAAMGAATTAACACAGCCACACTATAATACCTCCTTTATTGTGTTGCATGTGTTAAGTGAACTTGGGAGTGAAGACACTTCAACCGCAGATGGAGATAGGAAGGATGTATCTGTAGCCTATTAAGTTTTTCGTTAACTCCTTACATTGAACTTGAATTTAGAGTGAAACCAGAGAGACATTTATTTTGTCATAACCTGGCACTTTTTTTTTTTACCTCACTCTGGCAATATCATTACAGATTTTTTTTTACATTTAGCTGTTGAATTAATAATGATTCGTAATATGCAGTGGTGTAAAGTACTTAAGTAAAAATACTTCAAAATATTACTTAAGTAGTTTTTTGGGGTATCTGTACTTTACTATCTATATTTTGGACAACTTCTACTTTTACTTCACTACATTCCTAAAGAAAATAATGTACTTTTTACTCTATACATATTCCCTGACACAAAAAAGTACTTGTTACATTTTGAATGCTTTACAGGAATGGAAAATTGTCCAATTCACGTACTTATCAAGAGAACATCCCCGGTCATTCCTACTGCCTCTGATCTGGCGGACTTACTAAACACACATGCTTCGTTTTTAAATTATGTCTGAGTGTTGGAGTGTGTCCCTGGCTATCCGTAAATAAATAAAAATACAAGAAAATGGTTCCTTCTGGTTTGTTTAATATAAGAAATGTGAAATTATTWATATTTTTACTTTTGATACTTAAGTATATTTTAGCTATTAAATTTACTTTTGATGCTTAAGTATATTTAAAACAAAATACTTTGACTCAATTAGGATTTTACTGGGTGACTGTCACTTTTACTTGAGTAATTTTCTATCAAGGTATCTTTAATTTTACTCAAGTATGACAATTAAGTACTTTTTCAACCATTGGTAATATGATACAATTAGTAAATGTACTATCCATTTTCATATTAGAAAGACGGACCCTTATTTCTTGTCTTATGCAATTGTTTGCCTCAAATCCTTAACATTGTTGAGATTCTTCAACTTGGAGAATGTATATTTGTGTATATTGACCACATGATAAAAAAAGTTTGTTAAGCATTGATTACTTCTGTGCTATTGGCTCTGACCCCTGGCCTGGGACTCCATCTCCCTCTACAGGCTGTATCTACATAATSTACCTACACCACAGCACTTCTGAAGAAACATTGTATGCTTGCAACAGTTCTGTTTCACTATTGAGAGAACATTAAATAATGGGGTTGTCATAGTGGGTTAGGATTGTAGGTTGGTGTAATGCTTTGGTAAGATACATTACCATATACTGCTGTTCCATTGATAGGCGGAAGAAAAGAAAAAAACGTTATTTGCTCTAGTCGTGGAATAAGGAATAGCAGTTACAGTATGGTTTTGTATTTCCATGTAATTGGTCAGCAAGATAGGAGAAAAAACGGAATATTCCACTAAAACTGGACAAGGTGGCAACTCTTGTACTATCAACAATTTTAGCATGAAGTTCAAATAAATACAACTAGTAAGAGACATTATCCGCTCTTTCTGCTGTTCTTTTATAGATGCCATGGCAAGATCTTTAAAGACTGGCATTCACAGAAATGAGAAAAGCAGGGAAAGACTGTCTCAGTTAAAGTTCCTGTGAATGTGTGTCGGTGTGTGTTATTTATAGGGTCTTTCTTCTGTCCCTGTCCAGCTGCACTCTGATCCTCTGTGGTSTCTGTCTGGCTTTGGTGGGGATTCTTCTGAGTAGTCAGAATAAGCTCCATTACAATATAAACACGAATCCACTGGGTATGACTCCTTTCCTCGGGGCAGACTCTGTGATCACACCCAGGAACCAGCATATACTGTCCTCAACCTCAACATCTAAGTTGTTTGTCCCTGAGTTTAAAGCCCTCAGAGCCCAGAACCATTCTGCGTTGTCAGGAAGCTGATATGTCCCATGCCCAAGTCTCACACTTGTCAAATCCTCGACAAGATCAGAGATGGGTGGCCAGTCTTGGGGTCCAGAGCAGTAGCGGTGTGTGGGTAAAATCACTGGGGAAGACAAGCCAGAAAAAAAAGCCATATTACAACCTATGTGTTGTGATAATTGCGTTGTTTTCTCTATAACCTGTTAGTTCATATGCCTTGCAACCGGGATATATATATAGGCCTCAAGCTGAGACAATAAGAAGACACAGTGGCAGAATACATTCAACCACACTTTTGTTTTAGCACAAAACTGGATAGCAACCTCTGTCCAAAGCATATTGCATGTAACAAAGAGTTATATTACCTACAGCATGGTCAAGCAAGTTAATGTTCCCAAAAATGTGCGGACTACTAAACAACTATTGATTTAGAACCACAGAGAGTTACCGCAAGTCACAAAGAAAACAGGAGCTGCCTCCACTATTCCAGCACCATTTCAACATAATCAAATCACCTCTGCTTAGTCTAATACAGTGACAACTAAAAGATACCAAAACATATTTAGCCCAATCAACGTCAGCTAAATGTGATGTGGCTGTCAATGGTTCTGATGTGTGTGTGTGTGTGTGTGTGTGTGTGTGTTCGTGTGTTCGTGTGTGTGTGAAAGTAGAAGAAACATGTTGACTCACCCTACTTGTAGAGAAACGCCAATACCATCCTCCTCTCTTTCATGTTGACGAAACAGTCTATGACTCATACAGTACACGCTTTTATTTTTTGATGTCCTAGACTACTTGGCTAAAATGCTTGCTCGCTAGCCTTACTTCCTTTCGTGGGTAACGTTAGCTGGTTAACATTAGCCTTCTACATCTAGAATTTATCCTCCTCTCAGTCCAGGGGCACAATGTATGAATTTATGGTTGGAMCAGTATCGTCATTATTATCATTGGCCAGTACGGAGAATTAAGTAAAAACACAAGTCCAAWTCRCTATRGCCATCCATGGCTTATTTAGGAAAGGGCCAATTGACTTGTGGCGGTATTGATGCGGTGGCGATGGGCCAACTGACGCACGCGGTGGTGATGTTGACAAACACCAAAGGTCCAGAGAGACGTCCTGGATCCATTCCTTAGATACTTTAGTCCCCAAAGGTCTTAATCTAGAGAAGGACTATAGTATTTTTTTGAGAAGGGCCCCATCCCTTTTGTTGGTCCAGTGACCACCCCATCCCCCCATTTGTTTTTCTTGTTTACACATGGAGGGAACTTACTAGCTCACTAGCTGTTGTCCAAACCAGTTGTTACCCAATACCCAACAAATTCAACATGTATTATATAGTAGTGGTTGTATATCAATTACACCTACTTTAGTTGAAAAAAGCTTGCCCCGTTTTCCAATTGTTGTTTAGTGGTTTCACTCCTGTGTTGTATCACTAGGTGGAGACATTGACCGCAGCACACCAGTACTAACCTGTATGGTCTCTCATTAGCACCACCAGCTGAAGAGAGTTTTCTCCCTAATTGTCTTCCCCATGCCCTACATGAACTTGTCCATTCCCTTCGTGATTATCCTGAAGAAGGCCATTGAAGGCCGAAACGTCAATCTTTTAAACTTGTCTAATAAAACAATGTCTTTTTTAATGTTGAGCGAGCGCTGCACCTTTTCCTGTCCAATGATGTCGACACATTTTTAGGTCGCCCCTCTATTCTAGTTGGTTGAGCACCTTCTACTTCTTTCCAAATGTTAAAAGAGTCATACATGCTGAAACATGAGGCGATGGCAGCGGATGAATGGCATGACAATGGACCTCAGGATCTCGTCACAATATCAAAATGCCATCGATAAAAATGCAATTGTGTTCGTTGCCCGTAGCTTATGCCTGCCCATACCATAACCCCGCCGCCAGCATGTTCACAACGCTGACATCAATCAGCAAACCGCTCGCCCACATGACGCCGTACACGCTGTTTGCCATCTGCCCGGTACAGTTGAAACCCGGGATTCATCTGTGAAGAGCACACTTCTCCAGCGTGCCAGTGGCCATCGAAGGTGAGRATTTGCCCACTAAAGTTGGTTACGACATCGAATTGCAGTCAGGTCAAGACCCTGATGAGGACGATGAGAACTCAGATTAGCTTCCTTGAGACGGTTTCTGGTTGTGCAAACCCACAGTTTCATCAGCTGTCCGGGTGGCTGGTCTCAGACGATCCCGCAGGTGAAGAAGCTGGATGTGGAGGTCCTGGGCTAGTGTGGTTGTGAGGCCGGTTGGACGTACTGKCAAATTCTCTAAAACAATGAAGGAGGTGGCTTATGGTAGAGAAATTAACATTCAATTCTCTGGCAGACATTTCTGTAGTCAGCATTCCAATTGCATGCTCCCTCAACTTGAGACATTTGTGGAATTGTGTTGTGTGACAAAACTGTACATTTTAGTGGCCTTTTATTGTCCCCAGCACAAGGTGCACCTGTTTCATGATCATGCTGTTTAATCAGCTTATTGATATGCCACACCTGTCAGGTGGATGGATTGTCTTGGCAAAAGTGAAATGCTCACTAAGAGGGATGTAAACAAAATTGTCTATAACATTTTAGAGAAAAACTTTTTGTGCGTATGGAAAATGTATGGGATCTTTTATTTCATCTCATGAAACATTGGTTCAACACTTTATATGTTGAGTTTGGAGTTGATTTGGCGATCATTTTTAGCTAGCGGTGGCTAAAGTGAGTACATTTTATATACAAAGTATGTGGACACCCCTTCAAATGAATGGATTCGGCTATTTCAGCCACACCCGTTGCTGACAGGTGTATAAAAGCTAGCACACAGCCATGCAATCGCCGTAGACAAACATTGGCAGTAGAATGTCCTTACTGAAGAGCTGTGACTTTCAACGTGGCACCGTTATAGGCTGCCTCCTTTCTACCAAGTCAGTTCATCTAATTTGTGCCCTGCTAGAGCTGCCCCGGTCAACTGTAAGTGCTGTTATTGTGAAGTGGAAACGTCTAGGAGCAACAATGAACACAGAACGGGACCGCAGAGTGCTGAAGCACGTAGCGCGTAACAATCTTCTGTCTTCGGTTTCAACACTTACTACAGAGTTCCAAATTTCCTCTGGAATCAACATCAGCACAATAACTGTTTGTTAGGGGGCTTCATGAAATGGGTTTCCATGGCTGATCAGCTGCACACAAGCGTAAGATCACCATGCGCAATGCCAAGTGTCGGCTGGAGTGATTTAAAGCTCACCGCCATTGGACTCTGGAGCAGTGGAAACTGAAAATTATATACTTTTTACTCTATACATTTTCCCTGACACCCAAAAGTACTCGTTACATTTTGAATGCTAAGCAGGACAGGAAAATTGTCTGATTCACACTCTTATCAAGAGAACATCCCTGGTCATCCCTACTGCCTCTGATCTGGCGGACTCACTAAACACATGCTTTGTTTGTAAAGGATGTCTGAGTGTTGGAGTGTGCCCCTGGCAATCCGTCAATTTAAAAAAACAAGAAAATGGTGCCGTCTGGTTTGCTTAATATAAGGAATTTGAAATGATTTATATTTTTACTTTTGACACTTAAGTATATTTTAGCTATTACATTTACTTTTGATAATTAAGTATATTTTAAACCAAATACTTTTAGACTTTTACTCAAGTAGGATTTTACTGGGTGACTTTCACTTTTACTTGAGTCATGCCCATGATTTTGGAATGAGATGTTCGACGAGCAGGTGTCCACACTTTTTAGTGTAAGTTATACTAACCCACTGGGCACAGACGTCAGTTCAACGCCTAGTTTTGTTTAACATTTGGTTGTCAACTAACGTGAATTCAACGTGAAATCACCATGTCTTTGGATTTACTGWAGGTTAAAAGTTGGGTGAAAAAAAGAAGAAATGCCCTTAAATGTATGACTTTTTGCAAATCCAATCAGTTTCCCACGTTGATTCAACGTCATCACAGCTGTTTAAAGAAAACCGAGCCATGGATTACAGTTCCTCCTGGTCAATATACTACATTCAGGGTGAGCAACCATCTAACATAATGTTGTCAAATTCTGAACTTACCCTTTAATGTTTTGTCATTTAACTATACTCAATCAAACATTGAGGTCTGTTTATGCCCTTGTTTTTTGATTTTTTTGTTGTAAATTAATGTATTATCTTAAGTTAGTAAATGAACGCGTTCATTGTAACATAAGAATCATACTCACTCTATTGAGCAAACACACATTTTTGCCACAGGTTGTCAAGGTGCTTAGCCACATGGATCCGTCCTCCTGAAACCCTCTCTGGATCCGGCAGTGTGCACTGGGCTCTGGAAGAATATTCAGGAGTTAGTTCAAATGTGGGGTTGGGTTAAGAATAACCTAGGTCAAAAACCAGGGATAAGAGACAGAGACACGTGGTAGATCACTTACCTTGCTTTCACTGTAGGCCTTATAGTTCTGTCGGAGCACAAAGGCCAACTGAGTAATATATCCTCATAATACATGAGATGAAATCAGTTCATCGATAAATGTATCCCAAATAATGTCTTCTTGTCACAGAACTGTTGGTTCTTACCTGCAAGAATGGGATACCTTCTGCTTTCAGCTCCTCTACGGCTCTGATTGTGTCTGAAGGGAGCAGTTTACTTCAGTCTTGTTTAGTCAGGTGTGCTTTCAAATCTCAGTATTGATGCAGTCGTATCTTTCTCTTCGGAGTTGCTATCTTGTAGTCATAAAAAAAAGTTTGAATAACTTTGATTCCTATATCGTATCCAATGTCGAACACAGCAGGTAAATTACACCTGTAGCTGATACAAGCTGAGTTCTACAGTGTGAGAGCCTTTACCCAGGACAGAATTCACAGTTCTACAAAGCCAGTCACATGTATTTTATGTCTTGATGACTTATCACTTGCCATATACAAACACATCAGAGGTGGAAATAAACTTTGGGACATTCCAATGCAAAATCCTTGAATTCAGCGCAGTTAGGTGTAGCCAAATATTCTTTATTTACTGAATATTCCTCTCTAATTGAGAGTTATTGGTGACCCTTGCCTGACCCTGGCCAGTGACTCTCTATCTCCCTCTGCAAGCTGTCTCCCTCTGCAAACCTACCACACCGGTCTAAACTGGAAAAGCATATATTTCTGAAGAAACTTTATGTGCTTGCTCCAACTGTCGAAAAGTATGCCATACTAGTTTGAGAAGATTAAATCATGGAAGTGGGTTAGGCTAGTGGGTGAATGAAACGTTATGGTAAAACAGCATCGACTTTAACTGTGTTATTCCACTCTCATAGACAAAAAACAATAGAATGTATTTGGTTGAATCATGTAATAGGGAATGACAGTTACAGTATGGCTTTGTATTTCCATGCAATTGATCATATACTTAAGGCAATAAGAGCAAATGATTAACAAATCAATCGTATATAATACAAATAAGAAACAGGATTATACACTAATAAATTTGGACTGGGTGTCAGTTCTACTCTCGTGCTTTATCAACAGTTCAAATCAGTCAAGTCTTTATAATATCAGTGGGTGCTCGATTTAAAGGTGCAAAGTGCAGAAATTGCTCTCCCATTTCCTAGTTGCCAAAATTCGAATAGTTCGCCTAATTTCAGTTTATGTGACAAAACAAGCAATGTACAGTGTAGAGAATAATTGTACCATCTCAACCGCTGTGAAATATCTTTTCATAACCAAAAAGATTGTGTTTTCAGCTGTTTGAAGCTGGTGTACAAGACCGAAAGTAAAAGATACAAAAACGAAACTTAGGAACGGGAAGCATAGAAGTAGCGCACAAAGAACAGATCTTCCGCTTCTTAGACTTTCTTTCAATGAGAATTGCAGATCTAACACTCACCTTTCTATGTGAAGTTGGTCAGGTCGCCCAATAGGTTACATATTTCACCTTTAAAGTTGTAATATGAGACATTATAACTTCCTTATCAGCTCCAACTGTGCTGTTCCTAGACAAGAGGCCTATCCGCTCTATGTTGTTCCACTGTTACAGAGGCCATGATAAGATCTTTAGAGGCTGGTGTGTACATCGATTACCAAGGCAGGGAAAGACTCTCTCAGCGAAAGTGTGTGTGAATGTGTGTAGGTGTGAGTTATTAAAAGGGTCATAGAATGACAGCTTTCCTCTGTCCCAGTCCAGCTGCACTCAGATCCTCTGGGGTCTCTGGCCCAACGTGAAGGGAATGGTTGAATTTGGTAGGGAATATGCCCTGTATTCACCTGATTTATAATTTAGACCCCAGAGTCCACTGCGTATTCCTCCCTTCCTCCGGACAGTCTCTGTAACCACACCCAGGGTCCAGCCTACACTGTCCCAAACCTCAACATCCCAGATGTGTGTCCCTGAGTTAAAGCCGTCAGAGCCCAGGACCATTCTATTGTTGTCAAACCTCTCTGGGTTGTCAGGATGCTTCTGCGTCCCATCACCAAGTCTCACAGTGGTCAGATCACCAGACAAGATGAGAGATGGGTGGGCAGTCTTGGGATCCAGAGTCACAGCAGCTAAACAAAGAGAACAGAGATTCTGTATGGGGTTTTTCAAACTGCACATTTGGGGCTTAGACCAGGGCCAAGCAACGTTTCACACTTGCATGAAGTAGCATTATGTATTAACTATGGCTAGTAACTGAACATCTTGTCAATTGCAGCAATAAAATTATACTTACTATAGTGAGCAAACAATGTCCTGCATCTTCAACAATGTCCTGCATCTTCCCACAAAATCTGTGCAGGTTGTCAAGGTGCTTAGCCACATGGATCCGTGCTCCTGAAACCCTCTCTGGATCCGGCAGTGTACACTGGGCTCTGGAAGAATATTCAGGAGTTAGTTCAACTGTGGGTTTGGGTTGAGAACAGCCTTGGCACCCTAGGTTAAGAACCTCAGAGAAGAGAGAGCGAAGAGGCAGATCACTTACGTTTTCATTGTGACCTTGTAGTTCTGCAGAAGAATAAAATACCAAATTAATAATAAATAATGATAATACATGACATGTAATCCAGCCTGGCCTCAGAGCCAATACGTATGATATGTTACAAATGGTCGGATTACTTAAAACAGACACGAAAGTGGCATCTTATCTGATTAGCAACTTTAGCTAACCATCACCATAGCGTTTTGCAACTGCTGAGCATGTTATCGAACCCTCACCCCTATCCCTTACACCTAACCTAGCTAACCTTAGTGACAAATGCTAAAGCATCGGTGACTGTTGTTTAAGACGTATCATARGAATTGGAAGGATGTAACAAATAATAGATATTGGAGGGACCCCAAAATAACGTGCCAAGTCCTACATGTGGGTGTGAGATGACATTGATTAATCAGTTCATCAATAAATACACTCAGCAAAAAAATAAACGTCCTCTCACTGTCAACTGCATTTATTTTCAGCAAACTTAACATGTGTAAATATTTGTATGAACATAAGATTCAACAACTGAGACAAACTGAACAGGTTCCACAGACATGTGACTAACAGAAATTGAATAATGTGTCCCTGAACAAAGGGGGGGTCAAAATCAAAAGTAACAGTCATTATCTGGTGTGGCCACCAGCTGCATGAAGTACTGCAGTGCATCTCCTCCTCATAGACTGCACCACATTTGCCAGTTCTTGCTGTGAGATGTTAACCCACTCTTCCACCAAGGCACCTGCAAGTTCCCGGACATTTCTGGGGGGAATGGCCCTAGCCCTCACCCTCCGATCCAACAGGTCCTAGACATGCTCAATGGGATTGAGATCCGGGCTCTTTGCTGGCCATGGCAGAACACTGACATTTCTGTCTTTCAGGAAATCACGCATAGAACGAGCAGTATGGCTGGTGGCATTGTCATGCTGGACGGTCATGTCAGGATGAGCCTGCAGGAAGGGTACATGAGGGAGGAGGATGTCTTTCCTGTAACGCACAGCGTTGAGATTGAGATTGCCTGCAATGACAACAAGCTCAGTCTGATGATGCTGTGACACACCGCCCCAGACCATGACGGACCCTCCACCTCCAAATCGATCACGCTCCAGAGTACAGGCCTCGGTGTAACGCTCATTCCTTCAACGATAAACGCAAATCCGACCATCACCCCTGGTGAAGAGCACTTTTTGCCAGTCTTGTCTGGTCCAGCGACGGTGGGTTTGTGCCCATAGGCGACGTTGTTGCCAGTGATGTCTGATGAGGACCTGCCTTACAACAGGCCTACAAGCCCTCAGTCCAGCTTCTCAGCCTATTGCGGACAGTCTGAGCACTGATGGAGGGATTGTGCATTCCTGGTGTAACCCAGGCAGTTGTTGTTGCCATCCTGTACCTGTCCCGCAGGTGTGATGTTCGGATGTACCGATCCTGTACACGTGGTCTGCCACTGCGAGGCCAATCAGCTGTCTGTCCTGTCTCCCTGTAGCGCTGTCTTAGGCGTCTCACAGTACGAACATTGCAATTTAGTGCCCTGGCCACATCTGCAGTCCTCATGCCTCCTTGCAGCATGCCTTATTCACATTCACGCAGATGAGCAGGGACCCTGGGCATCTTTCTTTCTGTTTTTCAGAGTCAGTAGAAAGGCCTCTTTAGTGTCCTAAGTTTTCATAACTGTAACTCTTTTGCTGAGTTTATATCTCAAATAATTTCTGCTTATTATTGAGTTATTGGTTTTTACCTGAAGGAATGAGATATCTTCTGCTTTCAGCTCCTCCTCTATTGCTTTGATTGTGTCTGAAAGTGATGATAACCCTCCGATCATCTCATCAATCTTCTTCTTCATCAAGTGACTCTTCTGTTCCTCTTCTTCCTTCAGAGTAGCTAATCTGGCCGCCCCGTCTTCTCGAAGCAACTGGTGTATCTTCTCAAACTCCCCTTTAATCTGCCTTTCTGTGTCCTCTGCTTGTAGCTGCAGACAGCGGGAGGAATATGTGAAATACTATTATTACCACAGCTATTCTCACAATGAATCCACAAATGCACAAAGGCATTCAGCTACAGTTACATTGCACTGTGGTATTAGACAACATAAGTCAACATTCTCACCTTAATATGGGTTACTGCTTGATGCCAGGCTAGTTTCACTTTATGGAAGATCTCAAACTTCTTCTGTAAGTGCTTCAATAAAGTCTTGAGTTCCTCCTAGAATTGAAAATTGACACTGTATTGAAGACGGTCAACCTGCTATTATTACTTTGTGTGAATCGGGATGACTGATTATTAGTTTCTAGTTACTTTCAACAGCATTAAAAGTGACATAAGAGCCTAGAACAGACATGCGATATACACCTACAAGAGTGGGGAATGAAACACTCACAAATTCTACAATGCAAACATGCTGTCCATAAGGACACCAGACTTTTTCTTCTGGTGTAAAATGTCAGCAAAATGATGTTGTGGTAATGTTATTATAAGCCCCCTACCTTAAAATCCTGTGCAGCTTCATCCATGGGACATAAATTGTGGTTTGCATGTTTTTTAGAAGTATGACACACAAAACACACTGGCTGTTTATCATTCAGACAGAAGAGTTTGAGTTTCTCGTGGTGCAGAAGCCCCTCAGGCCCTGCTGAATCTCTCTGATTCTTCTCCTCTAAGAAGGCCTCACACATTTTCTTTAAAATTAGGTTACGAGGAGGTTCTTCCTTTGAGGATATTCTACTGCAAATTGGACATTCCAGAGAATCCTTTTGTTTCCAGAATTCATTGAGACAGACTTAACAAAAGCTGTGGCTACATGACAGGATTACAGGATCCTGGAAGATGTTACTGCACACTGGACTTGAAATTTAGAGGAGAAATGTATGGCAACTGGACAATGAAAGAAAGTYGAATCGCAATAGAACATGAGAGAAATGCTGGTTTCAATGGCATATGAGGAAGTGTTTATAAAATAAATATGGTCAGATTTTTCTTAGGCAATGTTTTTTTACATGCTGACCGCCTCTGCTCAGATTGCAAGGTGTGTGATGTTAATGTTAATTATCCTACATTATATTTGTGAAACATGACTGGCGTTTGGCCTATATATATATATACAATTAAATGTCTCATTAAAGTTTGGCTACATTTTCTATAGCCTCTCTCATGTCAGCATCGGTGTGGTATGGACATGAAAGTCTGTAGCTAATATACATAGTCTAGCACTTACACTTTGACATGTATGCTAATTATTTATGTATATTTACATTGCTTGTGTTTTTCTAAAGAGAATAGCTTGTGTTTTTTGGTTTTCTCTAATCAATCTAATTGACTATTTTGATTAATGGCCTTGGTGCCCTGGCAGATGATCTTGGTGCCCTGGCAGATTGGGCACCTCTTGAAGGCTAAATGTCCGTTCCCTTAAAATCACGAAATACCAGTGCTGCCCGGAACATATCCCATTCTGTACTAGCGAAAGTCTTGTAGCTTCGTGTCTGCTTCATCGGACCACTTCCATACTGAGCGTTTCACTGGTACTTACTATTTGAGCTTTTGTTTGTAATCAGGAAGCAGGAGGATAGAGTCTTGGTCTGATTTGCCAAAGGGAGGTCAAGGGAGGACCTTGTATGTGTTTCTGTGGGTAGAATAAAAGTGGTCCATAGTTTTGGCGCCCCTTGTGGCACATGGAGACATGTTGGTAGAAGTTAGGTAGAACGGATCTTAGTCTTTCCTCGTAAAAATTTCTGCCCACAAGAAACACCACCTCTGGGTCTGCGGTTTCTTGTTTGTTTATGGCCCCATACAGTTCATTGAATGACAGGTGGTGTTTGCTTTTTGTGGGATGTAGACAGCAGTGATAATTACGGAGGAGAACGATCTTGGTAGATAAAAAGGTCTGCAGTTTACCATGAGGTATTCTATGTCAAGTGAGAAAATGCTTGAGATTTCCTTCTCACTGGAAGCCGCGCACCAGTTATTGTATACAAAGAGGCACACCTCTCCCCCTTTGGACTTGCCCGAAGCCACCGTCTGATCATGATGCTGCATGGAGAAACAACTGAGTTGTATATCCATAGATTCAGTCAGCTAAGACTCTGTAAAGCACAGAATATTGCAGCTTTCAAGCCTATTTGATAGGAGACTCCCGAACTAAGCTCATCCATTTTATTCTCGAGTGACTGGACATTTGCCAATAAGTGCCGTTAGATTTTCTCTCCATCTCAGTCTCACCAGGACGCCAGCATGCCTTTTGCATCTATGCCTACGGCGCTTAGGTATCCAAAACAATAGGGTAGGATCCGGTGTAAGTTTGTACTTCAGGATGGACCACCGCCAGGTAGAGCTCCACACAGATACAGGACTGGAACACGGGCCGGCCAGTGTAGATGAGACGTGAAGAAAACGTAGTCATGTATCGAAGAACATGTCCCAGGACATATTGGTCCAGATAGTACAAGGCCGCACAGAGGCAGTAGAGGATTTCAGACACGGACAGGTTGAGAGCGGAGAAGTCCTGAGGCCCCAAGGCCTTCCCCTCCGGTCACTACCAGCCACAGGAAATAGACATTGTTTGGGACACTTAGAATGATGTTGGTTACTGCAGGCACAAGGTAGAGCAATGTGATTCATGCAAAAGCAGGATCCAAAGGGACAGGTGGAGGCAGTAGTGAAGTTATTTGCTTTGGAACTATTCATTTCCTTGATATGTCTGTGGTTTCAGTGGACACTGCAAAAAGAGACTAAATAAAAATAATAGTCAGGATTTTCCGTTGTAGAGGGAGCAGTTTCGGTACCGCATGACCAAAAACAAAACATAGAAAATGTTCAATTAATTTCCCAAAGTGACTGAATCAGGCTGGAATTTACATCAACCCTTCAAAGCATACAAAATAGACCATAATGTTTGAAATATCAAAATTGGACATTTCTAAAATACAAAGTATTCAGTCTAAAAGAACACTTCACTACATCTGATGGTTGATAACAATTGCTACAATTGCCTAACTTATAAAAAGCCATACCTTGGCTGAAGGAGTTCTGTTTGCATTCATGGGGTGGATGTTGTGTGTAAGCCTGAAGAATCAGTTCTTGATGAATCTAAACTTCTCTTCCACAAACAAATTTTGCAAACAAATACAGCCCATCATCTGGAGCACGGTATGCAAATGTAGAGGAAAATCAGCACTCATTGTACCATCCCTGGTTAAAGGGAGCAGGTTATTTTTGCTCTTGGAAGGAACGCGACAGTGTATAGGAGTGCATCATAAATAAGACGGTTTATTTTAATATTGAAAGAGGAGAAGACATGGCTGTTTCCAGAGATCTCTCCATCTGCCTGCTCAAAGGGTAGTATTATTACACAGGCCATCCACCAACGAGGACCGTCAATTGAGATGTTATTAACCAATAAGGAGGATGCATTATGTGATCGCGCACTGAACAAGTGCATGCACCTTTAAATAAAGGCATTGTGTGCATAATAACATTCTGCTGTCTATTCTCATACACAACATTCATGACTAGTCTCATCAGTCCATTATTACATTTTCCATTCTGTTCACACTCAGGTTGTACATTGTCTAGCTAAGGATTCTCCAACCCTMTTCCTGGAGAGCTACTGTCCTGTTGATTTTCACTCCAACCCTAATCTAGCGCACCTGATTCTAATAATTAGCTCGTTGATGAACTGCATCAGGCTAGTTACAACTGGGGTTGGAGCAAAAACCTATAGGAGGGTAATTCTCCAGGAACAGGGATGGAGAACCCTGGTCTAGCTCATCATGTTCTTATTAAATTGATTGCCAAGATATTTTGTAAGTAAACAAAAGTATATAAGCTAAATGATATTGAAAATATTTTTAATACAAGGATAGAACAGCGGCCTCTGGTAAGACAAAGGGTGACGGTCTATGTATATTTGTAAACAACAGCTGGTGCACGAAGTCTCAAGGTTTTGCTCGCCTGAGGTAGAGTATCTCATGATAAGCTGTAGACCACACTATTTACCAAGAGAGTTTTCATCTGTATTAGCTGGTGGTGGTATGTAGCTGTCTACATACCACCACAAACCGATGCTGGTACTAAGACCACACTCAATGAGCTATAATCGGCCATAAGTTAATAGGAAAATGCTCATACCAAAGCCATGGATTACAGGCAAAATCTACAATGAGCTAAAGGGTAAAGCTGCCACTTTCAAGGAGCGGGACTCTAACCCGGAAGCTTATAAGAAATTCCACTTTGCCCTCCGACAAACCATCAAACAGGCAAAATGTCAATACAGGACTAAGATTGAATCGTACTACACTGGCTCCGACGAGCCATCACCCCTCAAGTGTTATTAAATACAGCCGGGAAGAACTACTGGATATAAAAGTGATGTCAACTTACCAACATTACGACCAGGAATATGACTTTCCTGAAGCGAATCCTTTGATCGGACCTCCACCCTGGACACGGGATCTTATTCCAGAGGCTGGCCCAAAACAATGTGGTCGCCGCAGACAGACTGAGCGGCCTACTGGTCAGACTTAGAAGGTGAGCACACCATCCACCGCTTCCGAGCATATTACTTGCCAATGTCCAATCTCTAGACAACAAGGTGGACGAAATTAGGGCACGAGTTGCAATCCAGAGAGACACCAGAGATTGTAACATTCTCTGTTTCACGGAAACATGGCACACTTGGGATATGTTGTCAGAGTCGGTACAGCCAACCGGTTTCTTCACGCATCGCGCCAACAGAAACTAACATCTCTCTGGTAAGAAGAAGGGCGGGGGTGTATGCCTCATGATTTACGACTCATGGTGTAATCATAACAACATACAGGAACTCAAGTCCTTTAATTCACCTGACCTAGAATTCCTTACAATCAAATGCCGGCTGCATTATCTCCCAAGAGAATTCTCTTTGATTATAGTCACAGCCGTGTATATCCCCCCCTAGCAGATACGTTGATGGCCCTGGAAGAACTTCACTGGATTCTATGTAAACTGGAAACCATATATCTGAGGCTGCATTTATTGTAGCTGGGGATTTTAACAAAGCTAATCTGAGAACAATTCTTCGTAAATTCTATCAGCATATTGAATGCGTGACACGAGCTGGTAGCATTCTGGACCATTGCTACTCTAATTTCCACGATGCATACAAAGTCCTCCCCCCTTCAGCAAATCTGACCATGACTCCATCTTGTTGCTCCCAGCCTATAGACAGAAACTCAAACAGGAAACGCCCGTTGCTCAGGTCTATCCAACGCTCGTCTGACCAATCGCATTCCATGCTTCAAGATTGCTTCGATCACGTGGACTGGGATATGTTCCGGGTAGCCTCAGACAACAACATTGACGTATATGCTGACTCAGTGAGTGAGTTTATTAGAAGTGCATCTGTGATATTGTACCCACTGTGACTATTAAAACCTTCCCTAACCAGAAACCGTGGATTGATGGCAGCATTCGTGCAAAACTGAAAGCGCGGGTGCCCCCACCACGGCAGTGGCAGTGCTGGCAACACTAGCTGCAGTAACCCATGGGGAGGGGGTCACATTCGGACATTCAGAGAGGGAGTATATTATTGTGACCCTGGTGGCACAAAATCAAAGTCGGACTGCATGGAGATGCTTGGGAATATGGTCAATACGGGTGACCGTATTGTGGGTGTTTCAGGGAAAAGGTGTACATTTGACCTCCATCATCTAGGATGTGACAATGGTAAATAAAATCTCAAAATTTTTGCCCATTTTTTGCGCGGTCTTGCAGGCCTTCTCATGCAGCAGCAACTGTAAGTGCATTTGTAAATCAAGACCTATCTTGAGTTGGGCTCTGGGATGGTGCAATTGTTGAGAAAGTGAGCTTATGGTTGTGTGGGGGTAAGGGTTGAGTGTGTGTGGGTGTATGTGTGTATCCCACAACTGTTGCGAAGGAGTAAAAGATGTTAGGGACAATAGAGGATGATCCACAGCTATATATAATACAAATCGAGGTGAGAGCAATGGAAATGGATATGGCAATTGATCTACTTCAATTCGGTAAATGGCACTGTGTGCTCTTTTCAAAGGATGGATCCCAGTCGGTTCAGGGCTATGGAATACAGGGGGTCGAGGGTGGTCTGCCGGCATTGGGATGACAACCCAACTCGGGATGAGGAGGGCTTTTAGCGGGTGGAATAGTAGGGACCAATTGGAGTTTTACTTAGTAGAAATGCAAATATCATGGTACAGCTATATAGAATCATCATGTTACTTTTTAATGGTACGTTTACAAACATATATTTTGATAAAAAGAATTGAAAGTTGTGTCTCATTATGGTAAGTGGTGAAATAAGTATAGCCAGTTACAATTGTAATGGCCTGGCAGATAATAAGAAAAGACGATCACTATTTACCTGGCTAAAAGAGAAGGAATATAATATCTATTGTTTACAGGAAACCCATTCAACAGTTTTAGATGAAGTTTTGTGGGAAAAGAACTGGGGGGGCGAAATATATTTCTCCCATGGGCAAAGAAATTCAAAAGGGGTGATGGTTTTAATTAACAATAATTTTGATCCAAATGTGCAAATTGTCCAAACAGATCCTCAAGGTAGATGGATTATTTTAATATGTTATTGGACAATAAACATATATGGCTTATTAACCTATATGGTCCGAATAATGATGATCAAGCTTCTTTGAAAATATATATAAGAATTTATCAACTCTACAAGCAACACTAGACTCTATTATTATGGTGGGAGATTTTAATACGGTCTTAAATACCTCTATGGACCGGAAAGGAAATCACACTACAAACTATCACCCCTCAGGCACTTAAGGAAATCATGAATGTCATGGATATATGGAATTAGTGGATATATGGAGACTTAAATACCCTGACCTAGTGAGATATACATGGCTGAGGTTTAATCAAGCTAGTCATCTTGACTACTTTTTCATACCATTCTCTCTGGCACCAAAAGTTTAAAAAGTGTTGATAGGGACAGAATGCGGTCGGATCATCACATAATTGGCATATATTACTCTTACAGAATTTCCACGTGGGCGAGGATATTGGAAATTTAATCAAAGCCTACTAGATGATAAATTGTTTAGAACTAGGACAGAAGAATTTATAACTGACTTTTTCAGACATAACATAGGTACAGCAGATCCCCGTATTGTATGGGACATTTTTAAGTGTGCCTTTAGAGGCCATGCAATTCAGTACTCATCTATAAAGAAAGAGCAATTTAGATCAAAAGAGTCCATATTAACAAAGGAAATTGAAGGACTAACAGTACAGTTAGATAGCAATAAAAACGGTACCATAGAGGCACAGAATAAGTTAGAGGAAAAACAAAAAGAAATGGAGGAACTTATTCAAGAAAGATCAGTGTAATATACTATAAAAATAACTGGATGGAATATGGGGAAAATGCACCAAACTCTTTTTCAATCTTCAATATAGAAATGCTACCAAAAAAAATGTATAAAAGTTGTTACAAATGATGGAGTCACGCATGATTCACCATATTATATTTTGAAAGAGGAAGTAAAGTACTTTAAGAATATGTTTTCGTTTCAGGCTCCTCCATCTCCACTAACTGAAACTAATTGTATGGATTTCTTTCCTAATAATAATGTAAAATTAACATCTGTACAGAAAGACTCATGTGAAGGCCAAATTACAGAGGAAGAACTGCTTGATGCAATTGGGCCTTTAAGGATGGGAAAACTCCAGGGCTGGATGGCATACCAGTGGAAGTATACAAAACTTTTTTTGGTATACTCAAAGGACCATTATTAGCTTGTTTTAACCACTCCTATATAAATGGTAGATTATCAGACAAGCAACAAGAAGGTCTGATATCATTATTATTGAAACAGGACCCAAGTGGTACAGTGGGGAGAACAAGTATTTGATACACTGCCGATCACGAGGTGAGATCTTGCATGGAGCCCCAGACCGAGGGTGATTGACCATCATTTGGAACTTCTTCCATTTTCTAATAATTGCGCCAACAGTTGTTGCCTTCTCACCAAGCTGCTTGCCTATTGTCCTGTAGCCCATCCCAGCCTTGTGCAGGTCTACAATTTTATCCCTGATGTCCTTACACAGCTCTCTGCTCTTGGCCATTGTGGAGAGGTTGGAGTCTGTTTGATTGAGTGTGTGGATAGGTGTCTTTTATACAGGTAACGAGTTCAAACAGGTGCAGTTAATACAGGTAATGAGTGGAGAACAGGAGGGCTTCTTAAAGAAAAACTAACAGGTCTGTGAGAGACGGAATTCTTACTGGTTGGTAGGTGATCAAATACTTATGTCATGCAATAAAATGCAAATTATTTACTTAAAAATCATACAATGTGATTTTCTGGATTTTTGTTTTAGATTCCATCTCTCACAGTTGAAGTGTACCTATGATAAAACATTACAGACCTCTACATGCTTTGTAAGTAGAAAACCTGCAAAATCGGCAGTGTATCAAATACTTGTTCTCCCCACTGTATGTGGCAGGGTCTACGGTCAATCACGGATTGCAAATAGAAAACCAGCCCCGTCGACGTCTTGCTCCCTGACAAATTAAACAACTTCTTTGCTCGCTTTGAGGACAATACAGTGCCACAGACACGACCCGCTACCAAAACCTGTGGGCTCTCCTTCACCGTGGCGAACGTGAGTAAAACATTTAAACGTGTTTACCCTCGCAAGGCTGCCGGCCTAGACGGCATCCCGAGCCGCGTCCTCAGAGCATGCGCAGACGAGCATGCGCAGACCAGCTGGCTGGTGTGTTTACGGACATATTCAATCAATCTCTATCCAGTCTGCTGTCCCCATATGCTTCAGATGGCCACCATTGTTCCTGTTCCCAAGAAAGCTAAGGTAACTGAACTAAATGACTATCGCCCCGTAGCACTCACTTCTGTCATCATGAAGTGCTTTGAGAGACGAGCAAGGATCATATCACCTCCACCCTACCTGATACTCTAGACTCACTCCAATTTGCTTACTGCCCCAATAGGTCCACAGACGACACAATACCATCACACTGCCCTATCCCATCTGGACAAGAGGAATACCAATGTAAGAATGCTGTTTATTGATTACAGCTCAGCATTTAACACCATTGTACCGTCCAAACTCGTCATTAAGCTCGAGACCCCGGGTCTCAACCCCGCCCTGTGCAACTGGGTCCTCGACTTTCTGACGGGTCGCCCCCAGGTAGTGAGGGTAGGAATCATCATCACCACCCAGCTGATRCTCAACACTGGGGGGTCCCACAAGGGTGCATTCTCAGCCCTTTCCTGTACTCCCTGTTCACCCATGACTGCGTGGCCATGCACACCTCCAACTCAATCATCAAGTTTGCAGACGACACTACAGTGGTAGTCTTGATTACCAACAATGATGAGACGGCCAACAGGTAGGTGGTGAGGGCCCTCGGAGTGTGGTGTCAGGAAAACAACCTCTCACGCAACATCAACAAAACAAAGAGATGATCATGGACTTCAAGAAACAGCAGAGGGAGCACCCCCCTATCCCCATCGACTGTATAGTACTGGAGAAGGTGGAAAGTTTTTAAGTTCCTCAGCGTGCACATCACAGACAAACTAAAATGGTCCACCCACACAGACAGCGTGGTGAAAGCGGCGCAACACCGCCTCTTCTACCTCAGTAGGCTGAAGAAAGTTGGCTTGTCACCTAAAACACTTTAACTTTTACAGATACACAATCGAGAACATCCAGTCGGGCTATATAACCGCCTGGTACAGCAACAGCTCCGCCCACAACCGCAAGGCTCTCCAGAGGGTAGTGCGGTCTGCACAATGCATCACCGGGGGCAAACTACCTTCCCTCTAGTACACCTACAGCACCCGATGTTACAGGAAGGCCAAAAAGATCAACAAGGACAACAACCACCCGAGCCACTGCATGTTCACCCCGCTATCATCCAGAAGGCGAGGTCAGTACAGGTACATCAAAGCTGGGACCGAGAGACTGAAAAACAGCTTCTATCTCAAGGCCATCAGACTGTTAAACAGCCATCACTAACATTGAGTGGCTGCTGCCAACATACAGACTCAAATCTCTGGCCACTTTAATACATTTAATAAATGGATTTAATAAAGGTATCACTAGTCAATTTAAATAACGCCACTTTAATAATGTCTATATATCCTACATTACTCATCTAATTTGTATTTACTGTATTCTATACCATCTACTGCATCTTGCCTATGCCGCACGGTCGTCGCTCATCCATATGTACATATTCGTATTCCTCCCTTTACATTTGTGTGTATAAGGTAGTCGTTGTGTAGTCAGCTCTCCTGCTATCTCTCTCAGAATGACCTTCTTGATCCAAATCAGTCAGGTTTCAAGACTAGTCATTCAACCTGTCTCTTATACACATCTAGATGTGTATAAGAGACAGGTTGACAACTCCATTGTGTCCTCCTCCCAGAGTGCTAAGAACCTTGGCGTGATCCTGGACAACACCCTGTCGTTCTCAACTAACATCAAGGCGGTGACCCGTTCCTGTAGGTTCATGCTCTACAACATTCGCAGAGTACGACCCTGCCTCACGCAGGAAGCGGCGCAGGTCCTAATCCAGGCACTTGTCATCTCCCGTCTGGATTACTGCAACTCGCTGTTGGCTGGGCTCCCTGCCTGTGCCATTAAACCCCTACAACTCATCCAGAACGCCGCAGCCCGTCTGGTGTTCAACTTTCCCAAGTTCTCTCACGTCACCCCGCTCCTCCGCTCTCTCCACTGGCTTCCAGTTGAAGCTCGCATCCGCTACAAGACCATGGTGCTTGCCTACGGAGCTGTGAGGGGAACGGCACCTCCGTACCTTCAGGCTCTGATCAGGCCCTACACCCAAACAAGGGCACTGCGTTCATCCACCTCTGGCCTGCTCGCCTCCCTACCTCTGAGGAAGTACAGTTCCCGCTCAGCCCAGTCAAAACTGTTCGCTGCTCTGGCACCCCAATGGTGGAACAAACTCCCTCACGACGCCAGGTCAGCGGAGTCAATCACCACCTTCCGGAGACACCTGAAACCCCACCTCTTTAAGGAATACCTAGGATAGGATAAAGTAATCCTTCTAACTCCCCCCCCCTTAAAAAGAGTTAGATGCACTATTGTAAAGTGGTTGTTCCACTGGATATCATAAGGTGAATGCACCAATTTGTAAGTCGCTCTGGATAAGAGCGTCTGCTAAATGACTTAAATGTAATGTAAATGTTGTGAATTTGTTAGATTACTTGTTAGATATTACTGCACTGTCTGAACTAGAAGCACAAGCATTGCTACACTCGCAATAACATCTGCTAACCATGTGTATGTGACCAATAAAACTTGATTTGAAATATTTGGCATGGGTCCTCAGATCCTCAAAAGTTTCTACAGCTCCACCATCGAGAGCATCCTGACTGGTTGCATCACTTCCTGGTATGGCAACTGCTCGGCCTCCGACCGCAAGGCACTACAGAGGGTAGTGTGTACAGCCCAGTACATCACTGGGGCCAACCTTTCTGTCATCCAGGATCTCTATACCAGGCGGTGTCAGAGGAAGGCCCTAAAAATTGTCAAAGACTCCAGCCATCCTAGTCATAGACTGTTCTCTCTGCTACTGCACAGCATARGGTACCGGAGCACCAAGTCTAGGTCCAAGAGGCTTCTATACAGATTCTAACCCAAAGCCATAAGACTCCTGAACATCTAATCTAATGGCTACCCAGACTTTTTGCATTTTGCACTGAAACTGCATCCAGATTATTTCAGTTTAAGGGCTCCTTCAATGTAGTCTTGAGTTCCTCCATGGAATGAAGCTATGGCTACACGACAGGAGGACAGGATCCCTGAAGATGTCACAGCACACAGGACAGGATAAATCATTTTCTTGGAGAATGTTTGGAAGACATAAAAAAAAAATCCTAGTCACAATCCTCTGAAATGGCCTCTGAAGGGAGGAGAAATGCCTAACGCTAGGCTACTTCAGTTTTATTTAMTCAGACGTGCTTTCAAATCTCAGTATTGATGCCATTTCCTCCTACTCTTCGGGGGTTGATTTCTTGTAGACGTTGGAGTACGTTTGAGTCCTGTATCGTATTCTATGTCGAACATAGATAGCAGGTAAATTACACCTATAGCTGATACAAGATGAATGTTAGTGTGAGCCGAGGGACTTTACCCTGGACAGTTGTCATGAGTTCACATGAGTCAGTCACATGAATTGTTAAGTATTATATGTCTTGAAGATGACTTATCACTGGGCAGAACCCTCCCCCAACTCTCTCTCACACACATAAAGCATTAATGCACACACACATATTATGGGATTTTCCAGTCAGAACATACTTTTCTGTCAATGGGAAAGGATGCAATTAACAAGTCTTTGTTTGGAATGTTCACAAGGGCCAACAAGTCTTTTTATTCACAATTCCCAGCTTTAACAAATCCATAAATACTGGCCATATAAAGCATAAGTATAGTTTGTGGGCCTAATTAGACCCAAATATGTATTATTTACTGAATCTTCCTCTTGTTGAGCATTATATTACTGGTGACCCAGGCCTAACCCTGGGTCGTAACTCTCTAGCCCCCTCTACAGACTATTTACAACTTAAGCCGCAATATTATAGCCAGGGCTAAGAAAGCAATGCCATCATGTACCTGCAGCAAAACCACACTTACAGCAGAGCTAGCTAGCTAATAGAACGAAAAGGACGGCGATTAGAATGTTTTGCCTGCTATAGTATGTCATGCAGAACCCGAGATTCGTCTRCTACATTTAGGGACCTGCTTGTGGGATTGCCTTTTTTGGTTAAATTTAGCTAACTAGCCAACAGCCAGCATAAATATGCTAGCGTTAGCTAGCTAGTGACTTTTGCTAGTTAGGACAAATATCAACACCCTCAGCTAGCTGTTGAAAGCAGAAGCGAAGACGACAAATACATGCCTATTATCGGTCTTATTATTTGTTAGCAAGCTACGTAGGAAAACACTTCGGGAAAAGCTAGCTACCATGCTGCTCTAATATATACAGTACGCTAGCTGTTCAACTAAGCTAGCTAATTAATTTGCTTGTTTGGTAGCTAGCAATGTCTCTTTCTTTTGCCTAGCATTTCGGTATGCAGGTTTTTGCAATTCCACGTTGTAAATGTCTGTTGTCAAAGTTGCTACTGAATTGCATTACCGACGCACGAGTAGCTTAACAGCTACTTGTAAAGTGTTAGACGGCACGTGCATGTACCGGATAAGAACCCAGGTTTTAGCTATTTGTGCTGTGAGTGGTCCTATGGTGTAATGGTTAGCACTCTGGACTTTGAATCCAGCGATCCGAGTTCAAATCTCGGTAGGACCTCGTCATTTTGATTTAAAATATCCTAACAGTTACACAAATATTATGGACACTGAAATTATTGGTAGTTATCTCAGATGTGGATTTGTTGTCTCCTGTCAAAAGGTAAAATACAACAGTTTAAAATACAACAGTTGGTGGGTCTTCTGTACTAGGGCCCCCCAAGTTTTCTGAGCAAAGAAATATAATAAAAAAATACGTTTTTTAAATAATTTGTATTTTCATTGTTGGACATAATAGACTGTAAAACAGGCAATCTGCTCCAATTGATTTTAATTTAAGAAATCTTCTAAAGTATTCCCACGCATAATAAAGAGACGTGATCGTTTACACACGTAAGCAAGGTTTGAAATGATTATGTTATAGTCAAAACATATTTTGGACTTCTCGCGGTTAATTTGCAGTTTCCAAATTATTTGTAATTATGTTCCAGCCCCCGTCCACCCCTTCAAGAAAGAAATAGGCCCGCAGCTGAATCTAGTTGATGATCCCTGCTATAGATTCAGTGCCTTCAGAAAGTATTCATACCCCTTGATTTATTTGACATTTTGTGTTACAGCCTGGATGAAATTGATATTTTTTCGTCACCCATCAACACACAATACCCCATAATGATTAAAGTAAAACATGTTTAAAGAAATCTTAAATACAGAAATATCTATTTTACGTAGGTATTCACACCCCAAGTCAATACATGTTAGAATCATCTTTGGCAGCGATTACAGCTGTGAGTTTCTGGGTAAATCGAAGAAATTTGCACACCTGGATTGTACAATATTTACACATTATAATTTAATTCTTCAAGCTGTGAAGTTGGTTGATCATTGCTTGACAGCCATTTTCAAGCTGATTTAAGTTAAAACTGTAACTAGGCCACTCTAGAACATTCAATGTCACCTGGGTAAGCAATTCCAGTGTATATTTGGCCTTGTTTTAAGTTATTGTCCTGCTGAAATGTGAATTTGTAACCGTGTCTGTTGGAAAGCAGACAACCAGGTTTTCCTCAAGGATCTTGTATGTGCTTAGCTCTATTCCATAATTTTTGTAATCCTAAAAAACTCCCTACTCCTTCCCGATGACCATCATACCCATAACATGTGGCCACCACCTTGCTTGAAAATATGAATAGTGGTACTCCGTTATGTGTTGTGTTGGATTTACCCCCAACATAACTCTTTCTATTCAGGACAAAGTTCATTGCTTTGGCATATTTTTTTTCAGTTTTACTTCAGTTCCTTATTGCAAACAGGATGCATGTGTTGGAATATTTTTATTCTGTACAGGCTTCCTTCTTTTCACTGTCATTTAGGTTAGTATTGTGGAGTAAATACAATGTTGATCCATCCTCAGTTTTTTCCTATCACAGCCATTAAACTGTGTAAATGTTTTAAAATCACCATTGGTCATGGTGAAATCCCAGAGCGGTTTCCTTCCTCTCTGGCAATTGAGTTAAGACGCCTGTATCTTTGTAGGGACTGGGTGTATTGATACACCATCCAATAGGTGTCCTCCTTTGCAAGGCATTGTAAAACCTCTCTGGTCTTTGTGGTTGAATCTGTGTTTGAAATTCACTGCTCGACTGCGGGGCCTTACATATAATTGTATGTGTGGGGTACAGAGATGAGGTAGTCATAAAAGTAATTTCCTCACCATCTTAAATAAGCATGCCCCTTTCAAAGAAATMTAGAACTAAGAACAGATATAGCCCTTGGTTCACTCCAGACCTGACTGCCCTCGACCAGCACAAAAACATCCTGTGGCTGGCCATGCTTTCCTCCTGGCTACCCCAACTCCGGCCAACAGCTCGCCCTCGCTACATATTCGTCGCCAGACCTCATACCTCATTGTTTTTTTACTTTTTTGCTAATTTGCACATCAGTATTTCTACTTGCACATTATCATCTGCACATCTATCACTCCAGTGTTAATTTGCTAAATTGTAATTACTTCACTACTATTGGCCTATTTATTACCTTACCTCCTTACTCCATTTGCATACACTGTATATAGATTTTTCTATTGTGTTATTGACTGTACATTTGTCTATCCCATGTGTAACTCTGTTGTTTTTTATCGRACTGCTTTGCTTTATCTTGGCCAGGTCGCAGCTGTAAATGAGAACTTGTTCTCAACTGGCCTACCTGGTTGAATAAAGGTGAAATAAAAAATGATGTAACTTGTTGAGCAAATCTCTACTCTTGAACTTATTTAGGCTTTCCTTAACAAAGGGGTGAATAGTTATTTACAAGACGTTTTTTATTAATTCGTCAACATTTCTAAAAAACATAATTCCACTTTGACATTATGGGATATTGTGTGTAGGACAGTGACACAAAWTCTATATTTAATCCATTTGAAATTCAGGTTGTAATAAAATGTGGAGAAAGTCAAGGGGTGTGAATACTTTCTGTAGGCACTGTAAATGGTTTACCACCACTAAACATAGCTCTAGTATGTTTTTATTGGTTCTAAAGGCCTATTAGTATTTTGATGGATCTAATAAAATCCCTTGGAAATATCACAACATTTTTGTAAGGTAATTGCAATTAAGGCAGACAGAACACATTTCCCCCCAAACCTTTATTTACTAAATGTGTTAAAAATATAAATGTTTTTCTTATACTGCTTTGTTATAAACTTTACCAGAGACTGAAAATATATCATAAACTCCATATGAAAAATACAAACAATAAATCATTAATCTAAATACTGTAACGATTGTCATGTAAAACACTCGATAACAAAACAGCACAAAAAAAGTATACAGGAATCAAGCCTCAATAATAAAGTATTCCTTTACAAAACATAATATGAGTGCTTGGTTGTCTATGGCTTCAGCATTATTTATGGCTATACAGTATGTTTGGTTTAATACAAAGCAAATTGCATCATAAAACTCCCCCCAAAATTTGGCTCAAGATAATACTAGTTCAATCTATTCTGTCATGGTTTTCTTTTATCTTGCTGTAGCCCATCCTTTGAAGGATGTTCAGCTACYACTCATTTTAAGTTACAGTTGACTGCAAGGTTCACTAGCAGGTTGATTTAGTTGACATACAGTATGAAATATATCTAGATGTTTGAAAAATAAGTTTTAGGGGGGAAAATAAGAGTATTTTCTGATTCTTAATGCAAGGCCCATATAACTTGGGACATGGTGAGCTACGCTCACATTTTTTAATCGCTACATTGAAGTGCATAACGCACCATTGTTAAATAAATACATAAACATAAGTGTAGGAAAGTTCTTCTATGGTTTGGAAAATATTCTTTGGGATATTGTGTGTAAATTTAAACTTTAATTTAAAAACGTCACAGTTCATCGTATCAACATAGCATTTAATAAACTCTTCAAATAGCTCTCTTCATATTCCTCTCCACAGGATCACTTGCTTTTCCTCTCTTTGGCATGCCAGCCCAATGTATCCACCTCAGTACTGGCATGATAGAAAAAAACATAATAAAGACTATGGTCATGTTCATAAGGGCACGCAAGGGAAAACATTTTAAAAAGGTTTCGGAACAGAAAATGAAAATGAGCAAGTCCAGGTTATCCTTTGTTTCAGTACATAATGAACACGACCCAGGATATGTTGCCATTCCAGTTAAATTATAAACGCAATAAAATGACTGCCAATCCGATTCCATTTCTGACATTCCATTACACTCACACACATTTACTATAACCAGCTTCTGCGCTGTTTTGTCCAACTCGTCAAAGAGGTTGACTATACAGAAATTGGGTAACATAATACTGACCAATAAAAAGTGATCTTCCAAATCTGCTTGTGTGCAAACTGGGTAGTCATTGACATTGTACAGGCTTTTTTATAAGGCTTGCCTATTTAAAATTACACATACTTCATAGTCATACAAATATGATTAAATGAAAGGTGATGGCAAACAGTAACTGAATGGACCCCCCCKKAAAAAWATATATAAATCTCACCCYGTAGAGGTGGTGTTAATCGACTCGCTTAACTGTAGAGGAAAAGCTTAACTCTATCACCTCCAAATATATTCTCTAACATTTCTAACGTACCGTCTTGATGGACATGATTCATGTCCAATCCTGTTCCTCTCCTGGACCAGTGGACAGCTATCTTCAAACATGAACACACACAAACACACACACACCAATTTGCAAACCCATACCCACCACCTTGTACACACACACTCACACCCACCACTTTGTACACACAAACACACCGACCAATTTGCAGAAACACATACCCAACCATTATCGCCCACCAATTTACACACTGTGACCCACACACTGTTATCCCCTGTTGTGGCTCTTGCTCTGGGGGCCCTAGCTCATCTGCGTTGCTGTTGGGGTCCCAGCATGACCTTGTTGATAAAGTTGACGATAGCCACAGCTGGCTGCTCCGGGTCCATCTCAGCAAACAGGTGACACACGTTCTCCGATGCGCTGCCCGTCCGCCTGGCCACAAAACCAAACACCCTACAGGAGAGAGGGATGATGAGAGAGAGAATGAGAGAGAAAGAGAGGGGGTGGGGGGTGAAAGGAGGTGAAGAAAGGGGACCAGAAAAAGGATGGAGTAGGAGATTAGTTCAACAGACAGGTGAATCAAAGAGAGCAGGTTTTGTGGTTGTTTTTAGATCTATGATGGTAGCAGAGTTCCCTTTTCAGTGCGCTCATTGTGTTCTTCTAATGAGAATCACGGATATGAGAAGAAACTGTGGGGCATCACTTGACTTATATTCACTTTAATGATCTTTTAAGGATCATTCACTGTAAGGATCAATTTGATAAAAGTCATATTTTCTAAAAGAGGATACTGTTTGATAAATTGCCATGCACACACACAATGCTATCCACACACACACAGACAAGCAGAGAGACACACACAAGCACTTACTTGCTTGACTTATCAGAATTAGTCCACCTGAAGCAGACAGACAGGCAGAGAGACAGGGACATAAAGACAAGGCTTAGATAATCACATGGATGCACGAGACAGATAGAGCTTCTCAAATACACCAAAAAGAGCAGTCATACAGTTACAGCTGTTGTACTTAACCAGAAAAAAATCATACTATAGTTGCACATTGCACAAACAGGTTTATACTGTACCAGTATTTAGAAACATGAATAGAAGTCCCTTCAAGCTGTAGCAGTCATAATAGCTCAATACAGGGTTAATACAGTTATTAACCCTACAACATTTAGCCACAACAGGGTTGGGATCAATTAGATTTGAAATAACATTGAACGAGATGAATTGACCCCAAACCCTAAACTACAATGCAATATCTGTTTACCAAATGAAGCAGTGTTTAGAAATGACAAAACACAAGGTCAACTTCGCTACATAGCTAAAGACCCTTATGGTCTGTATTTGCTCAACACATAATTTTTCACTGTTCACTCGGTGGTATTCACATAGAAACACGATCTATGTGACAGTGGTTGCATATAGGCATAAAGCCAGTGTCAGAACCTATCGTTCCATGTGTTGTCTAAAGGTTACTCTAACGTTTGCCTGACGTTGGGCCCACCTCTGATCCTGAGGCTCCACGCTGCTGAAGGTCACACTGTTGATGGGGTAGTGTCTCCTGAAAAATAGTCTGCATAGAGGAAAAGATAGGAAAGGTGGGTAAAAAGAGATGGGGGGGAAAAAAACATCAGAGGATGACAGAGCAAACTACCACAGATTACAAAGGGAAACCCAGCCGCGAGCTTTCCAGTGATGGGAGCCTACCATACGAGCTAAATCCCTCCTATGCTCGTTTCCAGGCAAGCAACACTGAACCATGCATGAGAGCACCAGCTGTTACGGACGACTGCGTGATCAGCCAATGTGAGTAAGTCCTTTAAACAGGTTAACATTTCCAAGCCCACAGACGGATTACCAGGACGCGTACTCAGAGCATGCGCTGACCAGCTGGCAAGTGTCTTCAACATTTTCAACCTCTCACTGACCCAGTCTAATACCCACATGTTTCAAGCAGACCACCATAGTCCCTGTGCCCAAGAATGCCAAAGTACCCTGTCTAAATGACTATCGTCCCATAGCACTCACATCTGTAGCCATGAAATGCTTTGAAAGGCTGGTCATGGCTCACATCAACACCATCATCCCAGATACTCTGGACCCACTCCAATTCGCATAKCACCCCAACAGATCCACAGATGAAGCAATCTCTATTGCTCTCCACACTACCCTTTCCCACCTGGACAAGAGGAACACCTACGTGATAATGTTGTTCACTGACTACAGTTCAGTGTTCAACACCAAAGGGCCCTCCAAACTCATCACTAAACTAAGGACCCAGGGATTAAACACCTCCCTCTACAACTGGATCCTGGACTCCCTAACGGGCCACTCCCAGGCAGTGAAGGTAGGCAACACATCCACTACACTGACCCTGAACACGGTGGCCCCTCAGGGGTGCATGCTTGGTCCCCTCCTGTACTCCCTGTTTACCCACAACTACGTGGCCACACATAACTCCAAAATTGTCATTAACTTTGCAGACGACTCGACGGTGGTAGGCCTGATCACAGACGACGATGAGACAGCCTACAGGGAGGAGGTCAGAGACCTGGCAGTGTGGTGCCAGGACAACCACATTTCCCTCAACGTCAGCAAGGCAAAGGAGCTGATTGTGGACTACAGGAAACAGAGGGCTGAGCACGCCCCCATCCACAGAACTGTAGTGGAACAGGTCGAGAGATTCAAGTTCCTCGGTGTCCACATCACTAAGGAATTATCATGGTCCACACACATACCAACAGTCATGAAGAGGGCACAGCACCACCACTTCCTCCTCAGGAGACTGAAAACAATTGGCATAGGTCCTCAGATCCTCAAAAAGTTATAGTTGCACCTTTGAGAGCAGCTTGACTGGCTGCATCACTGCTTGGTATGGAAAATGCTTGGCATCTGACCGCAAGGTGCTACAGAGGGTAGTGGGTACGACCCAGTACATCACTGGGGCCCGAGCTCCCGGTCATCCAGGACCTCTTTACCAGGCGGTGTCAGAGGAAGGCCCTAAAAATGGTCAAAGACTCCAACCACCCAAGTCGTAGACTGTTCTCTCTGCTACCACACGGAAAGTGGTACCGATGCACCAAGTCTGGAACCAATGGGACCCAGAACAACTTCTAACCCAAGTAATACGACTGCTAAATAGTTAGTTAAATAGTTAACCAATAGCTACCTGGAATATCTGCATTGACCCTTTTGCACTAACTCTTGACTCATCACATAATCTGCTGTTTCTGTGGACACCCCTTCAAATGAGTGGATTCGGCTATTTCAGCCACACCCGTTGCTGACAGGTGTATAAAATTGAGCACACAGCCATGTAATCTCCATAGACAAACATTGGCAGTAGAATGGCCTTACTGAAGAGCTCAGTGACTTTCAATGTGGTACAGTCATAGGATGCCATCTTTCCATCAAGTTAGTTCGTCAAATTTCTGCCCTGCTAGAGCTGGCCTGGTCAACTGTGAGTGCTGTTGTTGTGAAGAGGAAACATCCAGGAGCAACAACAAGCTCACAGAACGGGATCGCAGAGTGCTGAAGCACGCAGGACGTAAAAATCGTACCTCCTCGGTTGCAACACTCACTCCCGAGTTCCAAACTACCTCTGGAAGCAACGTCAGCACAATAAACTGTTCGTTGGGAGCTTCATGTTATGGGTTTCCATGGCCGAGCAGCCGCACACAAGCCTAAGATCACCATGTGCAATTTCAAGCGTCGGCTGGAGTGGTGTAAAGCACTCCGCCATTGGACTCTGGAGCAGTGGATAAGTGTTCTCTGGAGTGATGAATGAAGCTTCACCATCTGGCAGTCGGACGGGCGAATCTGGGTTTGGCAGATGCCAGGAGAATGCTACCTGCCCAAAAGCATAGTGCCAACTGTAAAGTTTGGTCGAGGAGGAATAATGGTCTGGGGCTGTTTTTCATGGTTCGGTCTAGTTCGCTTAATTCTAGTGAAGGGAAAACGCTACAGCTTACAATGAAATTCTAGACGATTCTGTGCTTCCAACTTTGTGGCAACAGTTTGGGGAAGGCCCTTTCCTGTTTCAGCACGACAATGCCCCCATGCAAAAAGCGAGGTCCATACAGAAATTGTTTGCCGAGATCGGTGTGGAAGACGTTGACTGGCCTGCAGAGCCCTGACCTCAACCCCAATGAACACCTTTGGGATGAATTGGAACGCCGACTGTGAGCCAGGCCTAATTACCCAACATCGGTGCCTGACCTCACTAATGCTCTAGTGGCTGAATGGAAGCAAGCCCCCGCAGCAATTCTCCATCTAGTGGAAAGCCTTCCCAGAAGAGTGGAGGCTGTTGTAGCAGCAAAGAGGGGATCAACTACATATTAATGCCCATGATTTTGGAATGAGATGTTTGAGGAGCAGGTGCCCACATACTTTTGGTCATGTAGTGTATGTACATATCTACCTAAATTACTTCGTACCCCTGCACGTCGGTACTGATACCCCGTGTATGTAGCAAAGTTATCGTTACTCATTTTGTATTTCTTCCTTGTGTTATTCTTTTTCTAATTTTCTATTACTTATATATTTTTTTCTCTGCATTGCTGGGAAGGACGCCTTAGTAAGCATTTCACTGTTAGTCTACATCTGTTGTTTCCAACGCATGTGACAAAAAAAATTACTTGATTTTGGATGTAAACAGACTAGGTTAGGCAGGAGTAGGCCTAATCCAGGTAGTACACACCTTCTCTGGCTGTCGGTCAGCGTGATACCCTGAGTGGACACTTTGAAGTGGACCACTGTGGCTGTGGGCCGAGGACTCTGGGTCAGAGTGCACCTGGTCGCCTTGGAGACAGCTTGAGGCCCGGTCAGTGACTCTGTCTCCACAGAGTTCAGGTAGAGTACGTTACAGGCTGGAGGGAAATAGGGATGGAGAGAGGGAGAAAAAGGAGGAGAGAGAAAGAGAGGGGGAGTGAGAGAGATGGAGGGGGGGGGGGAGAGAGATGGAGGGAGGGAGAGGTTAGGGAGAGAGAAAGAGAGAGAGGGAGATTAGGAATGATGGATTTCCATGGATTAACATGAGCAGTATTTAGAGATGGAATTAGGTCAGGTCACACCTACACAAGGCAAACCTAACTTGAGAGGAGCTTGCCGAGCTTAATGCAATGATAGACAGTGAGTGTGGATTGACGTAAATGGGGTGGGTATATTTGCTAAATCATGCTAGCATTCCACACTGTTTTCCTATCTCTCGTGGTGATTCAGGTACCTTGAGCAACCACTACTGGCGAAAGCCTGCATTGCAGCTGTATTTGACCCTTGAACTCTCTCACCTGCACCCTGTTTGAGGAGGTCCGCTGCAGTACTGGTGTTGCTGGAACTATGCATCTCCTGCAGCTCTCCAACCAGATCTGGAAAACAGTGACGTTAGGACAACATTTTCCCATGACTCACCTTAAAACCATGCAGACACTGTGTACATACATACACAACACAAACAAACACATAACACACTCCCAATACACACTTCACATGCACCCCATACACTTTCTGTAAATTGTATATCGTGTATTGCACACATATAGCTTATGCACTATTGATATAAACATGTAGTATCTGCCCCATATTGTTAGATAAAAAGTTGCTCCTTTGAAACATATAGGGATTTACCTTTCTCTGGGATGCACAGGGCACATGGCAGGGAGATAGGAGTGATGGAGTGCTGGTACACTAAGGCAGATAAACTTCCTAAAACACATACGCATATCAGATCAGCACAGGTAAAGGAGAGGAGATGAGGAAGGGAAGTTCCCATTTTCACAATAAATCAAATCAAATTTGTCACATGCTCCGAATACAGCAGGTGTAGACCTTACGTGAAATGCATACTTACAAGCCCTTATCCAACAATGCAGTTCAAGAAAGAGTTAAGAAAATATTTACTAAATAAACTAAAGTTAAAAATAATTTAAATAAAAAGTGACACAATAAATATAACGAGTTTATATACACGGGGTACCGATACCGAGTCATTCTGCGGSGGTACAGGTTAGTCGAGTTATTTTGTACATTTAGGTAGGGGTAAAGTGACTAGGTAAAGTGACTATGCATAGATAATAAACAGCGAGTAGCAGCAGTGTAAAAACAAAGGGAGGGGGCGGGTGTCAATGTAAATGGGCGGATGGCCATTTGATTAATTGTTCTGCAGTCTTATGGCTTGGGGGAAGAAGCTGTTAAGGATCCTTTTGGTCCTAGACTTGGCGCTCCGGTACCGCTTGCCGTGCGGTAGCAGAGATTACAGTCTATAGCTGTGTTCAAATACCCATACTAACATACTGTATACTACATACTTAATGAGTATATACTACATACCATTAGTTAATTTTAGTATACTGTAAACGGAACAGTATCCCTTTCAGTTGAGCGTACTAGCTTATCGCCAGTCTCCCAGAAGTTGATGCTGTTGCTATGCAACCTCTTGCTAGCTAACTAGCATAACAAATTACTAGTTAGACATTTTACGATTTCGGGTGTGTCCTTAAATTCAATCTGGAGTGCCAGAGTGCGCTCGTTGTCAGATTGTCCGTTTGTAAATTCAGAGCGTTTGGCTCTCAGAGCGCACACTGGACGCTCAGGCCGAGGAGTAGGGTTGATTTGAGCGTTCTGACCTTACAACGGTAGTCAAGCACCCAAGCTAACGTTGGCTAGCTACTTCCAGACACAAATGAGTGACCACTCTGACCATTTTACTCGCCTTAGCAGAGCTGGTTAGGCTGTTTTCATGTTATACAGAGCGTTGGTGACTGTTGCTGGAAACAATTTAATTACGCATTTTTGCCGACGATAACTGACACCAGCCATATCAAACCGGTGTTGAGCGCTTGTAAATTAATTAATCTGGCTCTGGTACACTCAGACAAGAGTGCTCTGAAATCGGAGAAGATAGCCAAAGCGAATTTATGAAAGCACCCGAATGTCCATTGAGAACCCACAACGACTACACAATTTAGCTAAAAGTTGGGTAATTAGATAGCATATAGTTTATATACTGGCAAGTGTGATGTTTATGTAGCCAATTTACGTTAGGTAACTAGCTAACAAACCGGTACATACTGCTGTAATGATATGCTATGTGGTTCGTAAGGACAGCGTAGCTAACAAATTGTCAGCCAACATAACGTGCAAGGTAACTTATTTGAAAAGTAATTACTTGATTACATTGCTCAACATTTTTTAACATTTGCCATACTGAGTTAAAGCAATGAATTTGTAAACACTATCGTTGGACTTTGCATATTTACCGCCATTTTCTTAAAATCTGAAACGATGTGAAGCCACGCCCATTTCCTGAAGAATTGCATTATGGGCCCTAAAGTACGGAAAATCTGCGTGTATACTTCATATTTTGGCGAATATACATCCGGGAACTTTTGGCATACTAACTATATCCATACTATGACCAATAAGCATAATATATACTAAATTCACGTCACAAATAGTATGGTTAGTATGGGTAATATGAGTATTCGAACACAGCTTATGATTTGGTTGACAGAATTTTTTGGCCTTCCTCTGACACTGCCTAGTATATAGGTCCTGGATAGTAGGTAGCTTGGCCCCAGTGATGTACTGGGCCGTATGCACTACCTTTTGTAGCGCKTCAGATGCCGAGCAGTTGCCATACCAGGRGGTGATGCAACTGGTCAGGATGCTCTCGATAGTGCATGCTGTAGAACTTTTTGAGGATCTGGGGAACCATGCCAAATCTTTTAAATCTCCTGAGGAGGAAAAGGTGTTGTCGTGCCCTCTTCACGACTGTCTTGGTGTGGTTGGACCATGATAGTTTGTTGGTGGACACCAAGGAACTTGAAACCCCCTCCACTACAGCCTGCCAATGTTAATGGGGGCCTTTTCAGCCCGCATTTTCCTTAGTCCACAATCAGCTCCTTTGTCTTGCTCACATTGAGGGAGAGGTTGTTGTCCTGGCACAACTGCCAGGTTTCTGACCTCCCTATAGGCTGTCTCATCGTTGTCGATGATCAGGCCTACCACTGTTGTGTCGTCAGCAAACTTATTGATGGTGTTGGCCACGCAGTTGTGGGTGAAAAGGGAGTACAGGAGGGGACTAAGCACGCACCCCTGAGGGGTCCCGGTGTTGAGGATCAGCATGGCAGATGGGTTGTTGCCTACCCGTCAGGAATTCCTGGATCCAGTTGCAGAGGGAGGTGTTTGGTCCCATGGTCCTTAGCTTAGTGATGAGCTTTGTGGGCACTATGGTGTTGAACGCTGAGCTTTAGTCAATGAATAGCATTCTCACATAGGTGTTCCTTTTGTCCAGGTGGGAAAGGGCAGTGTGGAGTGCGATTGAGATTGCATCATCTGTGGATCTGTTGTGGCGGTATGTGAATTGGAGTGGGTTTCCTGGATGATGGTGTTGATGTGAGCCATGACTAGCTTTTCAAAGCACTTCATGGCTACCGACGTGAGTGGTAGGCAGGTTACCTTGGGCACAGAGACTATGGTGGTCTGCTTGAAACATGTAGGTACTACAGACTCGGTCAGGGGGAGGTTAAAAATGTCGGTGAAGACACTTGCCAGTTGGTCCACGCATGCTTTGAGTACATGTACCTGGTAATCTGTCTACCTGTTTAAAGGTCTTGCTCACATCGGCTACCGAAAGCGTGATGACACAGTCGTCCAGAACGGCTGGTGCTCTCATGCATGCTTCAGCGTTGCTTGCCTCGAAGCGAGCATAAAAGGCATTTAGCTCGTCTGGTAGGCTCCCGTCACTGGGCAGCTCGCGGCTGAGGTTCCCTTTGTAGTCTAATAGTTTGCAAGCCCTGCCACATCCGACGAGCGTCGGAGCCGGTGTAGTATGATTCAATCTTAGTCCTGTATTGATGCTTTGCCTGTTTGATGGTGTAGTGGTATTTCTTCTATAAGCGTACAGATTAGTGTTGCGCTCCTTGAAAGCGGCAGCTCTAGCCTTTAGCTCGGAGCGGATGTTCCCTGTAATCCATGGCTTCTGGTTGGGATATGAATGTACGGTCACTGTGGGGACAATGTCGTCGATGCACTTATTAATGAAGCCGGTGGCTGAGGTGGTATACTCCTCAACGCCATTGGATGAATCCCGGAACATATTCCAGTCTTGGTTAGCAAAACAGTCCTGTAGCGTTGCATCCGCGTCATCTGACCACTTCCGTATTGAGCGAGTCACGGGTACTTCCGGCTTTAGTTTTTGCTTGTAAGCAGGAATCAGGTGGATAGAATTATGGTCAGATTTGCCAAATGGAGGGTGAGGGAGAGCTTTGTATGTGTCTCTGTGTGAAGTAAAGGTAGTCTAGAGTTTTTTCCCCCCTCTGGTTGCACGTGACATGCTGGTAGAAATTTGGTAAAACGGATTTAAGTTTMCCTGCATTAAAGTCCCCGGTCACTAGGAGCGCAGCTTCTGGATGAGCATTTTCTTGTTTGCTTATGGCCTTATACAGCTCGTTGAGTGCGGTCTTAGTGCCAGCATCTGTTTGTGGTGGTAAATAGACGGCTACGAATAATATAGATGATAACTCTCTTGGTAGATAGTGTGGTCTACAGCTTATCATGAAGTACTCTACCTCAGGCGGGCAATACCTCAAGACTTCCTTTATATTAGAAATAGCGCACCAGCTGTTATTTACAAATAGACACACACCCCGCTCCTCGTCTTACCAGACGTAGCTTCTCTGTCCTGCCGATGCACAGAATACCCAGTCAGCTCTATAGTATCTGTGTCGTTGTTCAGCCACGACTCGGAGAAATMTAGGATATTCTTAATCATAGATTATCCATTTTATTTTCCAGTGATTGCACGTTGGACAATAGTACTGATGGTAGTGGAAGTTTACTCACTCGCCTACGAATTCTCAGAAAGCAGCCCGACCTCCACCCCCCTTTTCTCCATTCTTCACGCAAATGACAGGGGTTTGGACCTGGTCTCGAGAAAGCAGTATATCCATCGCGTCGGACTCGTTAAAGTAAAAATCTTTGTCCAGTTCGAGGTGAGTAATCGCTGTTCTGATGTCCAGAAGCTCTTTTTGGTCATAGGAGACGGTAGCAGCAACATTATGTACAAAATTAGTTTAGAAAATCAGTTTCAAACAATGCGAAAAAAAAACAAGCAAAATAGCAGTTGGTTAGGAGCCCGTAAAACGTCAGCCATCCCCTCCGGCGCCATTATACACTAGAGTCGAGTAGAGCCGTACTGCGCTGGCCTGGTTATGCATCCACCATAGTTGCTGGAACCGTGCTGTGAAGACAATGTCAACTGAAAATATCTGAGCCAGCACAGTAGGTCTATGGTTTGGGTCTGCAGTGTACGATAGTGTGAAAAGGGAATGATTGACGTAAATGTGAGGCCAACAGCGACATCTGCAGGATGGAAATAGGACTCACCGAAATAGGACTCGTTCTGACAGCCCTTTATCTTGACCCCCCGCGAGCCCGTCTCTATGAGGAAATGTCTGACTAGCTGCGCCTGAGAATCGACTGAGACAGACAGAGAAAAGGAGGGAGGAAGGAAGGAAGAGAAAGAGGGGGGGATAGGGAGGAAGAGAGAGACAGAATGAGAGGAGGGAGAGGGAGACCTCAATGAATGCTAGGTAGTTGTAGAAGACAACACCTTGCCATAGTATCAAGAAAAACTATGCTGGTCATAGTAGTGAACTACAGTGGTCATAAGTAGTGCACAATTGGCATTGCCCAATAAGAACGATCACCCTTTCTTTCGCTTAATCTTCCAACAAAATTAAATTATGATAAAGCAAAACAGTACAATGTCAGTAAACTGTTACATGAACCAAAATCATGACATTTGCCTTTTGGGAACAATAAATATTAATTGAATTTACGGCAAGCGTTGTTGACGTTGTTTGAAGGATGGCTGGCCACCTTGAGGGCCAGGCCGTAGGCCCCTTGGAAGGAGTTACTGTCCCGGATCAGGAAGGACCCTGGCTCCTTGTCCTTCAACACAGCGATGGCTACATGGAGGGAGAAGAAACACATATTATGGAAGAAATTAGTTACTAAGACTTTAATTTAGAAAATATACACTACAACAGTGTTTCTCAACTCCAGATAATATAGTACCAGATGTTTCCATATAAACACAGTTGCAATTGACATTAGATCATGTGTTGGGGACTATCCAAATAAAGTGAGACCCTTCAAAACCTCAGAAGAGGCCTGTACCCTTACCTTGGTCTCTTGAGATGCTAGGCTTGTACCAGAACTTGGAGCTGTCCTGGACAAACTTGGCATTGACCTTGCTGCTCTCCACCACCTCCTCTCTGACACCAGGGTGTGCCAGTCCTCGTCTGACAGATGGGGGGAGCTCCCCCACCGAGGGTGAGAAAGTGACCTGGAGGAGGCTGGACTGGGGAGAGAGACCCATGGGTCCTACGGCACCCAGAGAGGCCCTGAGAAGAGACTGTGAGCCGTAACCATTGGGGGACCCTGGCATGGAGGACAGGCGCCTCTTTTCGGGGAGCGGGGGCTGGGCGGCGGGGATGGTGACGGCGGTGTAGCCTGTGTAGGGGACGTGTGGCACGTTGAGTAGAGGGTAGTAATAGGACGCCAGGGGAAAGGTTGGGGTGTTGTACCCATCTGGGACAGGCGACGGGGGTTTGGGGTCGCTGTCACTCACATGGGTCAGTCTTCGCCCAGCTGGGTCCGTGGCCAATGGAGAGGGCTGAGGGGAGGGYCGTCGCTCTGGGGAGCCAATGTAAAGGTGCGGAGAGGGAGGGACAGAGCTGGGGCTGGAACAAGGGGTCAGGGATGTGCCACTGCCCTTTTCTGACAGGGGGTAGTCACTAGGGAGAGCGGTGCCATTGAGTTGCACTTGGACTGGGCCGAATGAATTCCTTGGGCTCGGGACGGAGGCGGCCTGAGTGGACATCTCAGTTCCGCTAGACCCCTTTGTTTCACTCTCTACAACCTTCAATTCTCCATCTTCAGCTGTAGTTGGAGGTGGATGCACACTTACAGTGTGCACTTGCGTTGAGCCAGTAGGGTTTACGCGTTCATTCGGCATCTGTATGGTCTCTTGGTTTTGTGTCTCCACCAATGTTGGTGGTGTCGTGGAGTGTCCATTCGGCAGTGTCCATTCGGTTTCTGGTGTGCTACTGTTACTGTTAGGCTCCCGCGTGGTGGAGTGGGAGGCTGAGGCTTCAGACATTGGAGCCACACTGAGGGACTCTATCAGCTGGGGCCCTTGACTTGGCTCCTGGGGGCRTGCTGGAGGACTCCAGGTGGAACCCTCGGTGGGGTCACACATCTTCTCTTCATCTTGCTTCTTCTCACTAGAGCAGAGATATTAGAATGTCAGTTTCTACTCATTGACACATTTAAAAAGTACTAAAGCCAACGTGATGACACAGTACAAGGAAATGCCAACAGTACAGGGAACATAGTATTTTGTAAATACAAAAAATGTGTTTTGTGATAAAACCGAATTTAAAGAGAAAGACTGATATGCAAAAAGTTAGTATTCTTTAATTATTATATAAGGTGAAATGTATTTTAAGGACAAGTGGCATTGCCAGTTGTAATGTATTGACGTCACAGTAATCATTAAATGCCCGTCCAGCATACAGTACATCACATAACGGTCAGTTCAAAATATATTGGCACCCTTGATAAAGATGAGCAAAAAATGCTGTATAAAATACTGAGCTATATTGTACGGTCAAAAACATTTGGAAATTATGTTGTTCTATACTAATACAATTGCACAGAGAAAGAGATTGTGTTTAACAAGTAATATTTATTTTCTCTCAAAAACATATGGGTAAAAATTATTGGCACCCCTGTTTTCAACACCTCACCTTGAGAGGAAAACAGAGTATTTTTCTCAAATGTTGTATGAGATTGGAGAACACTTTGGTAGTGATCTTAGACCATTCCTCCATACAGAATCTTCCCAGATCCTTGATATCTTCCATCTATGCTTATGGACTGCCCTCTTCAATTCAAACCACAGGGTTTCAATGGGGTTCAAGTCCAGAGACATTGCAAAATGTTTATTTTGTAGTCAATTTCTTTGTGGCTTTTGATGTGTGCTTGGGGCTATTGTCTTGCTGGAAGATCCACTTGCGGCCAAGTTTCAGCATCTTGGCAGAGGCAACCAGATTTTTGGGCTAAAATGTCCTGGTACTGGACATGATTCCATTGACCTTAACAAGGGCCCCAGGACCAGTGAAGTAAATTAAAATAGAGCTCTTTAGCCACGCACACCAGTGGTGGGTTTTGCATCGAAAGAAAGATGCATATGCAGAAAAGAACCCGATCTCTACTGTAAAATATGGTGGTGGATCTTTAATGTTATGGGGCTATTTTTCTTCCACGGGTCCTGGGGTCCTTGTTAACCCAGTATCAGACATTTTTGCAAAAAACCTCCCGCTATCATAACATTTGTTTTTTAGACAGCTGAAGAAAGCACACACATTTCCTTCAGGAAATGTACCTGTTGTGGTTTAGTCATTTATCTTAGCTTAGATGAAGTGTTCACTGCAGGCTGACTAGCATCTATTAAGTTACAAATGTCGAACAAATTAAATGCCCAAATCAACTTAAAGTATCTACAAAACGTTTTTTTTTTTTTTTTTAAGAATAACTGTAAAATAAAAGGTTTTGGTTGTTGATTTTTTGAGAAATGTGAAGGMGGGCATCCGTTATACAGTAAATAAAATGTGTATGGCCTTTGTAGGGAAAATGCTAAACTGACCAAAGATCAGCAACTAGAGGCAACTTCAGCCTATACCTGGATACATAACTGCTGGTGATAGTTGTGTAGTCTGGATCAGAGTCTGATAAGGGGGTGGGGCAAGCGGGCTGTCTGTCAATCTCTGCTTGCCCCAATGACCCCTGGGAAGAACAGTCCTCCATACCCACAATGTTCTGCACCACCTCTGATACACCTAGAATGAGTGAGAGAGAGAAAATGAGGGAGGGAGAGTAAATGAGAGAGGGGAGAGTAAGAGAAAGAAGGTCCAGTTAGATCTGATCCATCTAGTGTAAACATGTGCATAATACAGTACCTGTATTATGCACTTACCAGTGTGTCCATCAGTCTGTTGCTGCCGGTCGGTGGGTGGTTCCGAGGGGGAGGCACCAGAGTTTGTGCCACCAGGGGGCAGGGGCGAGGCAGACCCGGACTGGTACCCCGAGGCGTACCCCCGGCTCCCGTGGCTCTCCGAGGGGGATACCTGCTGGTAGGGCTCGTAGGGGCAGGAGTGTAGGGGGGGTTGAGGGGTGTGGTACCCACTGCTGCCACAGGGGCTGTCCAGGAGGGGGTGGGGGCTGGGATACCCAGGCATGTTAGGGCCTAGCAGGAAAACAGAAGGGTCGTGACCTTGACCCAGAGGGGAGTGATGGCCTCTATAGGACGACATCCCTCCCACTGAACGCTGCCAAATCTCTGCCTCTCGCTCCGCCTCCCATAGATTCTCTGCCTCCCAAAGCTGAGAAGGCATCTCCCTCCCCCGCCTCAACCCGGCATCCCTGTCCCACAGCTCAGAGTCCCGCCCTCGAGCCCAGTGTGGGCTCTGTGGTTGGTCCGGGCGCAGCGGGTGGAAGGCTCTGGCTGAAGCCGATTGGTGCCCTCGCCTGCAGGTGCAGTCCCGACATGGGCAGCCACCAGGGGGAGGAGCTGCCGGTCTGAAAAACATCTCCCTATATGGACTGGAGGGCAGCGATTGGTGGGAGACACGAGGGGAAAGGGGGGCGTGGGCGGGGTAATGAAAGAGCTGACATTCCTCCCCGCCGCAGAAGACCCTATTGGAGGCTGGGAGGGTGTGGGCGTGTGGGTGGACGTGTTCAGGGGCGGGGTAGGGGTAGCAGGAGCGATGGAGACAGGGTAAGGGGGGCGGGGGGTGTTCCCACGGCAACTCGGGCAGAGGATGGGCGCTATGGCGATGGCACAAGTCCAGGTGGGGCGAGAGAGGGCGAGGAGATGCAGGCTGCTGGGAGGGTAAGGCGGGAAGCGTTCGGCTCTTTGGATTCCCCTTGGTTCTGTTACAGCGGTCCATATAATGTCCATTTGCAAGGCATGGCTCCCTCTCTCTCACCCTCTCCCAACCCGGTGCCTCCCCACACCTCTGGCATCTCGAACCATGGCCAGCTGGAACGCAACATGACCGCTGCTCCCGCCTTGACCCTCCGTCCGGCACAGACTCTCTGTCATCCAAAATGGCCGTCTCCCTGTCCCTCTGTCTCACCCTATCCCTCTCTTCGCCCTCCCCCTCTATCCTACTCAGAAGACAGTCCATCTCTTTCTTCTCTTTCTCCAGACGGGACAGGGGGCGAGGAGGGGGTTCCTCCAGGTGTTCCGAGGGGGTGGAGGAGTGCCCCGAGTCGGAGCTGAGGGAAAGGGGCTGGGTTTGAGGCTGGGCCTGGGAAGGGGGCTTGTTTGTGGGGCTGCTTGGGGGGCATCCGTTGGGAGAGGCCCCAGAGGCACCGACAGAGCCCGGGCCCCGACGCTTCTTCACCTGGGCGTACAGACTGCCATCCAGGGGGCCCCGCGTGTGGGAGATGTCTGACAATTAGAGAGGGATACAGGGTTAGCTGTGAGTGTGTGTGTTCTCTCTGAGGTGTCCTGGTGGTATAGGTTTATGTGTGTGATATAGTGTGTGCGCGCGTGCTTCACCCTTACCCTCAATGCTATCCTGGTGGTGAAGGTTGAAGTTCTCATATGAGTCCCAGCGCACCACAGGGTCTGAAGTGCTGTAGTCCACTGTAACAGAGGGGTCATTCTTACGGTACTCTCGCCCTGTGAAGAGAGAGACGTAAGATATAAATCACACGCACGCACATATAAAAACAGTAAGTATGTTGTGTGCACACAAACGAGCAGTACCTTTCATTTTCTCTGGGCCGTAGGAGAAGATAAACTCCACTGTAGCATCTGGAGGGAACCGGTCATCTACAGAGAGATAAACATCACAGAAATCTCTCTCATTTCAGGGTTTTAGTGGCATGGGAAACATTGTCAAAGCAAGTGAACAAGAAAATAAACAAAAGTGAAATAAACAATAAAAGTTTACAGTAAACATTACACTCACAAAAGTTACAAAATAATCCAGACATTACAAATGTTATGGTATGTGCAAATAGATAAAGTAGAAAAGGGAAAATAAATAAACGTAAATATGCGTTGCATTTACAATGTTGTTTGTTCACTGGTTGCCCTTTTCTTGTGACAACAGGTCACAAATKTTCCTGCTGTGATGGCACACTGGTATTTCACCCAATAGATATGGGAGTTTATCTAAATTGGGTTTGTTTTCAAATTCGTTGTGGATCTGTGTAATCTGAGGGAAATGTGTCTCTGATATGGTCATATATTTGGCAGGAGGTTAGGAAGTACATCTCAGTTTCCACCTCACTTTGTGGGCAGTGTGCACATAGCGTGTCTTCTCTTGAGAGCCAGGTCTGCCTATGGCGGCCTTTCTCAATAGCAAGGCTATGCTCACTGAGTCTATACAGTCAAAGCTTTCTTTAAGTTTGGGTCAGTCACAGTGGTCAGGTATTCTGTCACTGTGTTCTCTGTTTTTTTGTTAATTCTTTCCAATGTGTCAAGTAATTATCTTTTTGTTTTGTCATGATTTGGTTGGGTCTAATTGCTGTCCTGGGGCTCTGTGGGGTCTGTTTGTGAACAGAGCCCCAGTACCAGCTTGCTTAGGGAACTCTTCTCAAGGTTCATCTCTATGTAGGTGATGGCTTTGTTATGGAAGGTTTGAGAAACGCTTCCTTTTAGGTGGTTGTAGAATTTAACGGTCTCTTTTCTGGATTTTGATAATTAGCGGGTATCGGCTTGCATTATTTGGTGTTTTATGTTGTACACAGTCTCAATTTGGTGTTTGTCCCATTTTGTGAATTCTTCGTTTAGCCAGATCCTAATTGGTATGTCGAATTTGATGTTCCTTTTGATGGCATAGAAGGCTCTTCTTGCCTTGTTTTTCAGCTCGTTCACAGCTTTGTGGAAGTTACCTGTGGCGCTGAGGTTTAGGCCGAGGTATTTATAGTTTGTGTGCTCTAGGGCAATGGTGTCTAGATAGAATTTGTATTTATGGTCCTGTCAACTGGACCTTGTTTAGAACACCATTATTTTTGTCTTACTGTGATTTACTGACAGGGCCCAGGTCTGTGCAGAATATCTTGCTCCCGAGTGGCGCAGCATCTAAGGCACTGCATCTCAGTACTAGAGGCGTCATTACAGACCCTGGTTCGATCCCGGGCTGTATCACAACCGGCTGTGATCAGGAGTTCGGCAGCGCACAATTGGCCCAGCGTCGTTCGGGTTAGGGGAGAGTTTTGTTCTTAACTAACTTGCCTAGTTAAATAAAGGTTAAATAAAATTAAAAATSTAGATGCAGCTGTATGTCCTCCTTGGTTGGGGACAGAAGCACCAGATCATCAGCAGACATTTGACTTCAGATTCTTGTAGGGTGAGGCTCGGGTGCTGCAGACTGTTCTAGTGCCCTCGCCAATTCGTTGATATAAATGTTGAAGAGGGTGGGGCTTAAGCTGCATCCCGGTCTCACCCCACGGTCTTGTTGAAATAAATGTTGTTTTTTTTTGCCAATTTTAACCGCACACTTGTTGTTCGTGTAGATGGATTTTATAATGTTGTATGTTTTTCCCCCAACACCACTTTCCATCAATATGTATAGCAGACCCTCATGCCAAATTGAGTCAAAAGCTTTTTTGAAATCAATAAATCATGAGAAGACTTTGCCTTTCTTTTGGTGTGTATGTTTTTTAATTTGAGTTTGCAGGGTGAATACGTGGTCTGTCGTATGGTAATTTGGTAAAAAGCCATTTGACATTTGCCCAGTACATTGTTTTCACTGAGGAAATGTATGAGTCTGCTGTTAATGATAATGCAGAGGGTTTCCCCAAGGTTGCTGTTTGTCAAATTTGTCTCCACTTTTGTGGATTGGGGTGATCAGTCCTTGGTTCCAAATATTGGGGAAGATGCCAGAGCTAAAAGGTTGATGTTAAAGAGTTTAAGTATAGCCAATTGGCATTTGTGGTCTGTATATTTTATCATTTCATTTAGGATACCATCAACCCCACAGGCCTTTTTGGGTTGGAGGGTTTGTATTTTGTCCTGTAGTTCATTCAATGTAATTGGATAATCTAGTAGTTCTGGTAGTCTTTAATAGTTGATTCTAAAATTTGTATTTGATCATGTATATTTTTTGCTGTTTGTTCTTTGTTATAGGGCCAAAAAGATTGGAGAAGTGGTTTATCCATACGTGTCCATTTTGGATAACTGTTCCATAAAGTGTCCAATGTTGTTAGTCGTGTGGTTTGGCCTCAAACCACTAAGTGTGAGCAGAGCCTGCTGAGCATCTGGTACATGCCATTGGCTTGGGCCAGTGTAAGAGTGGGGGTTGGGCCTGTTTGCCTGCTCACGGCCTGGGCTTCAGCAGGCTATAGCCCTTGTCACGTATGCTTTTCTTTTAATCTTATACGCATGTATGATGAATTCATTAATCTGTGTCTATATTGCATGTGTGTATCTATTTCTGTAGCATAACTTAGTGCAATAGCATGGCTTGGCGGAGCTCTTGAATTATTTGGAGGTAGACAATGTTAATTGAACCATTTCAAGGAAACAAATTCTGGCGGAACGCAGATGTTTATCTTTTTTTTTTTTTTAGAACAAGTCATTTTATCTGTTGAAATAAACATGTTACAAGATAAAAAATGTTCTGGAATATGTACTCTTGAATTATATTTAAAATACGTTAACTTGAAATGAAAACAGGGCTTGCTTTGAAAAATCTGTAATAACTCTAATGAAAAATGTAATTGTAATGTTAGAATGTTAAGACATCATAATCGAAGATGGCAGCTCAAGCCATATTAATTTGAAAGTCCATGCCCATTCTATTTCATTGAATAAATCATTTCCCCCCCAAATTCAATTTTCTCTATTTAGTTTTTCCTGGCTTCCGTTTTTCCCAGTTGTTACTCTTAAAATCACAAATTAACAGAACATTTTAATTACCCGTCAAAGGTTTGGACACACCTACTCATTCAAGGGGTTTTCTTAATTTTTACTATTTTCTTTATTGTAGAATAATAGTGAAGATATTAAAATCATGAAATAACACAAATAGAATCATGTAGTAACCAAAAAAWAAGGTTAATCAAATCAAAATATATTTTATATTTCACATTCTTCAAAGTAGCCACCCTTTGCCTTGATGACATCTTTGCACACTCTTGGCATTTTCTCAACCAGCTTCAAGAGGAATTATTTTCCAACAGTCTTGAAGGAGTTCTCACATATGCTGAGCACTTGTTGGCTACTTTTCCTTCACTCTGCGGTCCAACTCATCCTAAACCATTTCAATTGGGTTGAGATTGGGTGATTGTGGAGGCCAGGTCATCTGATGCAGCACTCCATCACTCTCTTTCTTGGTCAAATAGCCCTTACATAGCCTGGAGGTGTGTTGGGTCATTGCCCTGTTGAAAAACAAATGACAGTCCCACTAAGCGCAAACCAGATGGGATGGCGCATCGCTGCAGAATGCTGTGGTAGCCATGCTGGTAAGTTGCCTTAAGTTCTAAATATATCATTGACAGTGTCACCAGCAAAGCACCCCCACACCAACTCCTCCATGCTTCACGGTGGGAACTACACATGCAGAGATAATCCGTTCACCTACTCTGCGTCTCATTAAGACACAGCGGTTGGAACCAAAAATCTCAAATTTGGACTGATCAGACCAAAAAGGACAGATTTCCACCGGTCTAACGTCCATTGCTCATCTTGGCCCAAGCAAGACTCTTTTTCTTATTGGTGTCCTTTAGTAGTGGTTACTTTGCAGCAATTCGACCATGAAGGCCTGATTCACACAGTCTCCTCTGAACAGTTGATGTTGAGACGTGTCTGTACTTGAACTCTGTGAAGCATTTATTTTGGCTGCAATCTGAGTTGCAGTTAACTCTAATGAACTTATCCTCTGCAGTAGAGGTAACTCTGGGTCTTCCTTTCCTGTGGCGGTCCTCATGAGAGCCAGTTTCATCATAGCGCTTGATGGTTTTTGCGACTGCACTTGAAGAAACGTTCAAAGTTCATGAAATTTTCCGGATTGACTGACCTTCATGTCTTAAAGTAATGATGGACTGTCATTTCTCTTTGCTTATTTGTGCTGTTCTTGCCATAATATGGTATTTTACCAAATAGGACTATCTTCTGTATACCACCCCTACCTTGTCACAACACAACCGATTGGCTCAAATGCATTAATTTCACAAATTCACTTTTAACAAGGCACACCTGTTATTTAATTGAAATGAATTCCAGGTGACTACCTCATGAAGCTGGTTGAGAGAATGCCAAGATTGTGCAAAAAGCTGTCATCAAGGCAAAGGGTGCCTACTTCGAAGAATCTCAAATATAACACTGTTTTGGTTGCTACATGATTCCATTTATGCCTTCACTATTATTCTACATTGTAGAAAACAGTAAAAAATAAAGAAAAACCCTTGAATGAGTAGGTGTGTCCAAACTTTTGACTGGTACTGTACATTGGGATGATTCACCCACCTGTTGCCTCAGATGTTGAGGAGGTCTCATACCTACAGTAGACCTTCAGTCTCCCTAATAACCCCAGGCCCCCGCCGAGTCCAATCCAGACAGTCTCTGCTGCATGGGAGGGAGACTGGTGTGCAACTCAGCACGTGTTCAACAGCTCAGTTAGTGCGTCCATCTACCTCTCCCTTGCTCTATTCTGTACCAGTGCAGGCAGCCGCCCCCAGTCTCCCAGGGTTTTACATGGAGCAGTACCAGGACTTCTGGTACACGTACAGTTGAAGTAGGACGTTTACATGCACTTAGGTTGGAGTCATTAAAACAAATTTTTCAAAGAAATTCCAGAAAATGATGTTATGGCTAAAATAAGCTTCTGATAGGCTAATTGACATAATTTGAGTCAATTGGAGGTGTACCTGTGGATGTATTTCAAGGCCTACCTTCAAACTCAGTGCCTCTTTGCTTGACATCATGGGAAAATCAAAAGAAATCAGCCAAGACCAAGAATTGTAGACCTCCACAAGTCTGGTTCATCCTTGGGAGCAATTTCCAAATGCCTGAAGGTACCACGTTCATCTGTACAAACAATAGTACACAAGTATAAGCACCATGGGACCATGCGGCTGTCATACCGCTCAGGAAGGAGACGCGTTCTGTCTCCTAGAGATGAACACACTTGTGCGAAAAGTGCAAATTAACCCCAGAACAACAGCAAAGGACCTTTTGAAGATGCTGGAGGAAACAGGTACAAAAGTATCTATATCCACAGTAAAACAAGTCCTATATCGACATAACCTGAAAGGCTGCTCAGCAAGGAAGAAGCAACTGCTCCAAAACCACCATAAAAAAGCCAGACTACGGTTTGCAACTGCACATGGGGACAAAGATCGTACTTTTTGGAGAAATGTCCTCTTGTCTGATGAAACAAAAATAGAACTGTTTGGCCATAATGACTATCGTTATGTTTGGAGGAAAAAGGGGGAGGCTTGCAAGCCGAAGAACACCATCCCAAACGTGAAATGCAGGAGTCGCAGCATCATGTTGTGGGGGTGCTTTGCTGCAGGAGGGACTGGTGCACTTCACAAAATAGATSGCATCATGAGGACGGAAAATTATGTGGATATATTGAAGCAACATCTCAAGACATCAGTCAGGAAGTTAAAGCTTGGTCGCAAATGGATCTTCCAAATGGACAATGACCCCAAGCATACTTCCAAAGTTGTGGCAAAATGGCTTAAGGACAACAAAGTCAAGGTATTGGAGTGGCCATCACAAAGCACTGACCTCAATCCTATAGAAAATTTGTGGGCAGAACTGAAAAAGCGTGTGCGAGCTTATTGTGGGAAGCATGTGGAAGGCTACCTGAAATGTTTGACCCATGTTAAACAATTTAAAGGCAATGCTACCAAATACTAATTGAGTGTATGTAAACTTCTGACCCACTGGGAATGTGATGAAAGAAATAAAAGCTGAAATAAATCATCCTCTACTATTACTGACATTTCACATTCTTATTAAAATAAAGTGGTGATCTTAACTGACCTAAGACACYGAATTCTTACAATGATTAAATGTCAGGATTTGGGAAAAAATTAGTTTAAATGTATTTGGCTAAGGTGTATGTAAACTTCCGACTTCAGCGGTATCCACATACTCCAGTACAACAGCCAGTGCTTTTACGAGTACTTTTGACAGCTTCAATCCTTCTACTACAGGGAGCTGATGTAGAGGCCTGACTTGGAGAGAGTCCCACATGCACCCAGTGACACAGAAGAGACAGGCCTTGTCTGACTGAGGACGAAGTAGTAGTGGAAGAGGCAACATGGGAGCTTTGACGAGCAGTGGCTCTTTTCTGATGAGGAGATGGAGAAACTGGAGGCCATACCGGGAGTGTTGGAGTTGGCAGTGGAGATGGGCTTCCTCTCTGCTTCTGAGGTATAAGTTAGAATTTTGGTAGGTATACGTTTGCTGATACATTGTTAATTTTTATGGCAATATGCTATTCGAAAATATTTGTTAAATAATGTAATCATAAAAATTMGGCATTTTCTGAGTCAGATTTCTGTGTGGGTGTGTCTGTGTGAGCGTGCGAGCTAGTGAGAATGTGCGCTTGCGTTTGTCTGACTGCTTTGGATAATGAGCGATTGCACTTCGTCCTGAAACACAACCATTCCCTTCTCTCTAAACTCTCAGACGTTCCCCTCTTATTTTATTTACTTTAATTTAAATCTTATTTTACCAGGTAAGATGACTGAGACCACATTCTTATTTGCAGCAACAACCTGGGGAATAGTTACGGGGGAGAGGAAGGGGGATGAATGAGCCAATTGGAAGCTGGMGATAATTAAGTGGCCATGATGGTATGAGGGCCAGATTGGGAATTTAGCCAGGACACCCAACACTTACAATAAGTGCCATTGGATCTTTAGTGACCACAGAGAGTCAAGACACCTGTTTAATGTCCCATCCGAAAGACGGCACCCTACACAGGGCAATGTCCCCAATCACTGCCCTGGGGTATTGGTATCTTTTTTTAGACCAGAGGAAAGATGGCCCTCTTACTGGCCCCCCAACACCACTTCCTGAAGCATCTGGTCTTCCATCCAGGGACAGACCAGGACCAACCCTGCTTACCTTCAGAGGAAAGCCAGCAGTGGGATTCTGGGTGGTATACTGCTGACTAATCCAACCCCTGGTACCTACCTGCACAGGCCAGGTCCAGCTCTCCCTTGCCGAACCACAGCTGAGCTCCGTGCACCGTGCAGGTGTGGAACTGCAGCCTGAACACTGCCTCCCTCTCTGAGCCACGCGGCCGCCGGTGATAGCACTTCACCTGGAGAAAGAGACAAGGAAGAGAAACACAGAGAGCGATTAAGTGGCCACACTATTATTTACACGGACACTGTGTTTGAGACTTAGGACTTAGGCAATCACATTCTAGTTCAAATGACGTTATTGTCATGGAATATTTGGTGGCAACATGGAGGATAATTTGCCTGAAAGTGGATCCATGGCTGAAGCTTTACAGATACGAGCTGTTGAAAGGGTCAAAGAGAAAAGGAGACGGGACTGGTAGATGAAGACGGAGAGGAGTGATGACTAGTTGCTGTGTGTCCATTTTGTTTAACACTCACCACGATGTCCCCCTTCAGCAGTAGCGCCGGCTCAAGTGTCACACACAGCTTTCTCGCCCTGGAGCCCTGGGGYTCGCTACACAGAGAGAGACGTGAACATAGTCAAAACACATTCGATCATCTGTAAAACACACCTCAAGGTAGTAAAACACAGGCAAACAATGTTCAGTTGGAATAAACACAGACCAGCGCACATGTAAACACAGGCGGTAGCACATATAAATAAAGTCCCAACAAAGGCACCCAAGTACCTACTGTGTCTGAAGGTGGAAAGGGAGCACAGTGAAAAATATACTGACCATATGGTATTAACAACATAATTAACTCACTAGATGCCTGATGTGTAGACCAGCTGTAGAGACTGGTAGATCTTCAGGAAAGGATAGTAACCTGCACAGAAAGCGAGTAGGTGTAGAAATGAAGGAAAGGAGAGAGAGCAGGGGGAGAAAGATTATGCTGATGTGAGGTCATTAAAAAAAAGAAGTGGAGGTAATCTATCCCCCCAAAGTGGTTTGAAGTGAAAGGAATTGTAGTTGCAAATTCTAAAAATACTAATGTTAGTACTCCTTAAGGCGTCCGCATGGTTCCCAGACGGAACAGTTCGGAAGAGATAGTGCATATATTATGACAACATTTATTAAAGTTTTTGTTCGTTTTGGACTTCGGTAAGGGTTTTTCCAGCACAAAAAAAATGTCTTGCCGAAAGCCGAAGTCGGTAGCCGAAGTCAACGCCCCATCGTCGGTTATTTGTTTAACAGTAGGGATTCTTCAATAAAGTCTTGTTGTCATCCAGTGAGAGATGACAAGTTCATGCACATTTTTTGTGTTGAGAAATAATGCACCCAACATCTTAGTTGGATGTAAAGTTGCACGACTAACATCACCTCGGCAAAACTGTCAAAATTAATGACAGATCTCTTGAGTTTCTTACTCTTAGATTAATTCAGACTATTTTGAGGAAGTGTATACTGGCTACAGCGTCTCAAAATGGACTAACAGTGCTATTTTTCAAGCAAATGTCTTTTACGGGAGTATGTAAGAACACTCGTTCGGCTCGGCGCCAGCCGAACTGGAGCATGCTGACGCCTTTAACAGTAGTAAACTAACAAGTTCCAACTCATTTCATAGCCACACACGGACTTCCTCATTTCCATCTTAACATTTTCTGTTTCACCTTGAACAGGAAGGCATCGTGGTAAGTTATCTTTGAGTTGAAACAACACAGATTTGACAGTGTAGTGTACACTGCTACATCACATTGTACAGGAGGACAGTGGGACACTGACCTCCTCCTGCTGCCTGGAAGTTGGGCAGGCTGGGGATGAGGACCTGGTGGAGGAACAGAGGTCTGCTGTTCATCCTGATCGCCCCCGACAGCAGACCCCCAAAGTAGTAGATATACCTGGGGAGGAGAAGAGAGAGAGATTGGGGCGTTTAGAATTAAGAGGGATGTGCATACTCAAACAGGTGACAACCTAGCTGCAACATACAAGGAGGAGAAAAGTTGGGAAGATGGCACGACATAAAAGTGGCATGACATAAAAAAAGAGCGATTCTCCTGCCTGTTTTGAGAGGGCTGAAGCGAGGAGGACACTTTATCTTCACAGAACTTCCTCATGGCCAGAGTGGTCAGGGCCTGGTCCACCCTGCATAGACACAAACATAGCATCAAGAACTCTCTGTACAAGTGTACCCACGTACGGCATCAACATGACTGAGAGTATTGCATGTGCACACAAACGGCCGTGCACACAGTCATCACATACCCTGCGGAGATCTTGCTGTAGTGCATGTAGGCCGCCACGATGACCCCCGTCCTCCCTTTGTTTCCCTGTGAGAGAGAAGATGAGGAAAGAAAAAAAGAGAGCTATGTAGGCCAACTGGACATATTTGAACAGAACAAACCATACAAACAATGCAAACAGCAGCAACGCAACAGTAGCGCCTCTCCCCTGACCTTGCAGTGCAGGACGACCACGTTGCCGGGGTCAGAGGTGAGCCAGGTCTCCATGGCCTTACACATGGCACAGATCTTATCCAGGGGTGGGGCGTGCAGGTCTGGCCAACCAAAGTCTTCAACCTGAGTTTGGCACACACAGTGAAGTTATCCATCTCTGGATAAACCTTCTATGGGAAGCAGTGATCGGAACCAGGATTTGAGAGCACTATACTAGTGGCACTCTGGAGAGTGGTCCTCACACACTCAATTACAGGTATATTGCACAATTATATTGCATCTCTATGGTGGTCATCCTACCTTGGGGTTGAGTCTGGTTATGTCATGACGCTTCTCAGACAGGTTTAAGAGCTGGGAGAAGCAGACGTTGAGACAAAGAGAAGGGGAAATCAACAATGTCACACCCAGTAACCACCACACACCGTTGTCTCAACATTGACCGCAAGTTGTCTGACATAGTGCTGGGTGGAACAAAACAATGATCTTATGTTTCAAAAAAACAATATACTGTTTGTATTGCTTCTTTATAACACCATAAAGTAACATAGTTAATATACCCAACCGGGCCCGAAGAATGAGCAATCGTCACTTGRTAACTATATGAAAGAGTAATGGAAGATGGCGCAAGCTCAATGGTTAGTAATCGTTATGATAGAAAACACCGTTGTTCACGGACCACGAACAAACATCTTTGTTTCGGTTTTATAAACATTTAGGGGAGAAACAAGCCTTGGCAACAGATATATATATTTTTTGACGGCATCATTCAACAAATTGTCTCCTTTCATTTCCATTCAAATCAGGGTCCATACTCAGAGCAGTGAGTGCTGATCTAGGATCAGTTTTGCTTTTTGGATCATAATGAATAAGATCTGTCTCTTATACACATCTAGATGTGTATAAGAGACAGCCATAACACTAATAAGAAACGAACATAAACAAATATGGGTACGAAGACCCGTCGCGCACCTATACACACATAAAAAAACAATACTAACAAGAAACAATCTCTGACAAAGACATGAGGGGAAACAGAGGGTTAAATACACAAGAGGTAATGGATGGGATTGAAAACAGGTGTGTGGGAAGACAAGACAAAACCAATGGAAAATGAAAAATGGATCGATGATGGCTAGAAGACCGGTGACGTCGACCGCCGAACACCGCCCGAACAAGGAGAGGCAACGACTTCGGCAGAAGTCGTGACATATGTGCCCAGATGTGGACAACCTTAACTTGCGAGGGCCAGTGTGGGTGCAGGCTTTTGCTCCAGCCCAGCAGTAACCTAATTTTAAAACTCAAAGCCTTGATTGAGGACTATGATTYGTTGTAAGTTGAATTAGGTGTGTTACTGCTTGGCTGGAGCAACAGCCTGCAGCTACTGTACATCGAACCTCGAAGGTTATGTCGTCCCACCCCTGGCTGACCGACAATTAACTAACTTTTGGTAGCCACAATAATATGCAGGCTTCTTGTTAGTCGTATGTATCGATTGATGTACCCAGCACCAAAGTCATGTACATTAGTACATGCAATGGAAAAAGTACATTAGCACACGCAATGGAAAACGTTTTAAAACYTTTTGWAATGGGCAAAAAAAAAWTGWGTTTCTCATTGGACAAATCCCCAGGTAGTTTTTACCTGTTTCGGTCTACTTTGTTATGTTTGGTGCATGAACGTTCACATTTTGGACATGTGAKTTGCCTTTTTCCAAGTACMGTACTCATTCCCCCCCAACTCACCAGGAACTTGTCTTGGTGTTTGGACTTGAGCATGGCAGCCACTTCCTGTAAGTTGCCGCGGTAACATTGTTCTTCCAGATCGGGCAGGAAGAAAACAGAGATGATCCTCTCGGTGATGTAGGTGAGGTCAAAGTCATAGTGCCTCGCCATCACTCTCTCCATCGCACACTCCCCACTCTTACTCCTGGAGGAGAGAGAGGGAGAGATGAGAGGGAGAGAGGCAGTCAGTTCATCTCTATCATTTATTCTATTCTGGGGTTAAAGCAAAAACTTAAGTCAATCTCAGATCAATTGTCTGGGGCCAAGTTAACCTCCCCTTTCACGTAAAAAAAAAATCATGACCATCATGCTTTTAGGGAATGAGGATCATTTTGTAAATGTGAATTTGACCAATTCCAGTCCCCTTTCTTAGTGGGTCCAGGGTCCATCCCAGAATAATTTATACGTAGGACTGAGAAGCTCACTTCTGGTGCCTTTTTAAAAGGACATTCTACTCCAAAATGAATGAAAATAKAATTATGCTGACACCATCTAAAATATAATATCCACCTCCATAATGAGCCCTAAATTATTTTAACATATTGGACCATGCATATAGRCTATGCATGGTCTGCATTATCAGATGTGCCATTAGCAATAAGCATTATCACCTGTAGCCCAACAGATGCAGCATAGGGGCTATAAATACATAGGTTGAAGCATGGTGCTTTTCCATCTGCATTTACCCCATTACCCCCATTGGACATCCTGATTGTTATTAGAATAAATCATTATTAAAAAATATATTATTAGTAATTATTGTATTACAAAGTATGTCATTGCCCTTTTAAGATGSCARTGCCCCTTCAAGAGCTCTGTTGCTCAGCTGCGCCTAAACCATGCTTGAAACTCCGGTTGTGTGGTTGTAACTGCATTTATTATTTTTTTTAAATGATGCCACGTGTGCAATTGTAGTCGTAAAGAAATAAACAAATTAGCAATGGAAAGCTGGGATCCCCCTCTTTTTTAACAAAGGCCWAAAGACAAAAGTGTTKTTCCTGTGATTGCATTAAGAAATCTGGTGCATTGACTGCTTGCATAGGCGGAGCATAAGTTTCAAGTTAGGGGAAGCAAAATCAACAAAAATAAAAATCACCTTTGTGATAAAATATTACAGTAACAGACACATCTCAACATCTACTGTTCAGAGGGGTCTGTGTGAATCAGGCCGTCATGGTCGAATTGCTGCAAAGAAACCACTACTAAAGGACACCAATAAGAAGAGACTTGCTTGGGCCAAGAAACATGAGCAATGGCCATTAGACCGGTGGAAATCTGTCCTTTGGTCTGATGAGTCCAAATTTGAGATTTTTGGTTCCAACCGCCGTGTCTTTGTGAGACGCAGAGTAGGTGAACAGATGATCTCCGCATGTGTGCTTCCCACCGTGAAGTATGGAGGTGGTGTGATAGTGTAACCAGCAAAGAACCTCCACACCATCTGATTTATTTAGAATTCAAGGCACACTTAAACAGCATGGCTACCACAGCATTCTGCAGCGATGCGCCATCCCATCTGGTTTTCGCATAGTGGGACTATCATTTGTTTTTCAACAGGACAATGACCCAAAACACARCTCCAGGCTATGTACGGGCTATTTAACCAAGAAGGAGAGTGATGGTGCTGCATCAGATGACCTGGCCTACACAATCACCCAACCTCAACCTAATTGAGATGGTTTGGGATGAGTTGGACCGCAGAGTGAAAGAAAAGCAGCTAACAAGTGCTCAGCATATGTGGGAACTCCTTCAAGACTGTTGGAAAAMAATTCCTCTTGAAGCTGGTTGAGAAAATGCAAAGAGTGCAAAGCTGTCACCAAGGCAAAGYGGGGCTATTTTGAAGAATGTAAAAAATAAAATATATTTTGATTTGTTTAACACTTTTTTGGTTACTACATGATTCCATATGTGTTATTTCATAGTTTTGATGACTTCACCATTATTCTACAATGTAGAAAACCGTAAAAATAAAGAAAAACCCTTGAATGAATAGGTAGGTGTGCCCAAACTTTTGACTGGTACTGTACATACACTAAGTCTGAAAGCCCATCGGATTTGCAAACATACTGCAAACTAAGAAATAATGTAAATAAAAATGACTTGTCTAACAACAATGGCAATCCACCAGTGTCTGACAATCTGGATGGAAAATTACTGAGGATAATAGCGGACGATATCTCCACTCCTATTTGCCTCATCTTCAATTTAAGCCTACTAGAAAGMGTGTGCCCTCAGGCCTGGAGGGAAGCTAAAGTAATTCRGCTACCTAAGATAGTAAAGCCCCTTTTACTGGCTCAAATAGCCGACCAATCGGCCTGTTACCAACCCTTAGTAAACTTCTGGAAAAAATTGTGTTTGACCAGATACTATTTCACAGTAAACAAATTGACAACTGCCTTTCAGCACGTTTATAGGGAAGGATACTCAACAAGCACAGCACTTACACAAATGACTGATTGATAAAAAAATATATATTGTGGGGGCTGTCTTGTTAGACTTCTGTGCAGCTTTTGACATCTTTTGACATCATAGTCTGCTGCTGGAAAAACGTATGTGTTATGGCTTTACACCACCTGCTAAAATGTGGATAAAGAGTTACTTGTCTTACAGAACACAGAGGGTGTTCTTTAATGGAAGCCTCTCAAACATAATCCAGGTAGAATCAGGAATTCCTCAGGGTAGCTGTTTAGGCCCCTTGCTTTTTCAATCTTTACTAACGACATGCCACTGGCTTTGAGTAAGGTCAGTGTGTCTATGTATGCGGATGACTCAACACGTCAGCTGCTACAGCGACAGAAATGACAGCAACACTTAACAAAGAGCTGCAGTTAGTATCGGAATGGGTAGCAAAGATAAAGCTAGTCCTAAATATTTACAAAACTAAAAGCATTGTACTTGGGATAAKTCATTCACTAAACCCTAAACCTCAACTACGTCTCGTAATGAATGATGTGGAAATTGAGCAAGTTGAGGTGACTAAACTGCTTGGAGTGCTGCCTTGCAGAAGCTAATGGGGATCCCTAATAAATACAAATACAATGCATCCGGGAAGTATTCAGACCCCTTCACTTTTTCCAKATTTTGTTAATTTACAGCCTTATTATAAAATTGTTTTCCCCCATCAATCTACACACAATACCCCATAATGACAAAGCAAAAACAAGTTCAAACTACATTTTTAACTGAAATATCACATTTACGTAAGTATTCAGACCCTTTACTCCGTACTTTTTTGAAGCACCTTTGGCAGTGATTACAGCCTRGAGTCTTCAGGGGTATGCCTGGCAAACCTGTATTTGGGGAGTTTCTCCCATTCTTCTCTGCTGATCCTCTCAAGCCCTGTCAGGTTGGATGTGGAGCGTCGCTGCACAGCTATTTTCAGGTCTCTCCAGAGATGTTCGATCGGGTTCAAGTCCGGGCTCTGCCTGGCCCACTCAAGGACATTCAGAAACTTGTCCCCAAGCCACTCATGCATTGTCTTGGCTGTGTGCTTAGGGTCGTTGTCCTTCACCCCAGTCTGAGGTCCTGAGCGCTCTGGAGCAGGTTTTCATCAAGGATCTCTCTGTACTTTGCTCTGTTCATTTTTCCCTCGATCCAGTCACTGGCGCTGAATAACATTCCCACAGCATGATGCTGCCACCACTGTGCTTCACCGTTGGGATGGTGCCAGGTTTTGTGACGCTTGGCATTCAGGCCAAAGAGTTCAATCAGACCAAAGAATCTTGTTTCTCATAGTCAGAGTCTAGGTGCCTTTRGGCAAACTCCAAGCGGGCKGTCATGTGCCAGCTCTAGGAAGAGTCTTGGTGGTTCCAAACTTCTTCCATTTAAGGATGACGGAGGCCACTGTGTTCTTGGGGACCTTAAATTCTTCAGAAATGTGTTGGTACCCTTCCCCAGATCTGTGCTTCAACACAATCCTGTCTAAGAGCTCTACGGACAATTTTTTCAAAGTCATGGCTTGATTTTTGCTCTGACATGCGCTGTCAACTGTGGGACCGTATATAGACAGGTGGGTGCCTTTCCAATCAATTGAATTTACCACAGGTGCACTCCAATCAAGTTGTAGAAACATCTCAAGGATGATCAATGGAAACAGGATGCACAAAATTTCAATTTCAAGTCTCATAGCAAAGGGTCTGAATACTTACGTAAATAAGGTATTTCTGTTTTCAATTTTTAATACATTTGCAAAAATGTTTAACATTTTTTACCTCCTTTTTACTCCCCAATGTTGTGGTATCCAATTGGTAGTAGTTACAGTCTTGTCTCATCGCTGCAACTCCCGTACAGACTCGGGAGAGGCGAAGGTTGTGCGTCCTCCGAAAGACAACCCAAACTAGCCGCACTGCTTCTTGACACAATGCACATCCATCCCGGAAGCCAGCCGTACCAATGTGTCGGAGGAAACACCATACACCTGGCAACCTGGTCAGCGTGCACTGCTCCCGGCCCGCCACAGGAGTCGTGAGTGGGCAATGAGCCTGCTGGCCTTGTCGGGCCCTGCCGGCCTTGTCGGGCCCTGCCGGGGCCCTGCCGGCCTTATCGGGCCCTGCCGGCCAAACCCTCCCTAACCCGGCCGACGCTGGGCCAATTGTGCGTCGCCCCATGGGCCTCCCGGTCGTGGCCGGCTGCGACAGAACCTGGGCTCGAACCCAGAATCTCTGGTGGCACAGCTAGCACTGCAGTGCCTTAGACCACTGCGCCACCCGGGAGGCCCTGGTAATGTGTTTAGATTGATGATTTTTATTTTTTATTTTTATTTTATTTTTTAAATCCCTTTTAGAATAGGGCTGTAACGTAACAAAACGTGGAAAAAATGGAAGGGGTCTGAATACTTTCTGAATGCACTCTGACATTGCTTGTCCGAAAATTTCAATTTTTGTTAATTACATTTTAATTTTTTTTAGCTGTGTGTATTGTTGTGTATCGTCAGATATTACTGCACTGTTGGAGCTAGGAACACAAGCATTTCGCTACACCCACAAACACATCTGCTAAATATGTGTATGCGACCAATAAAACTATGGGGTTGTCTGATTTTGTTTTAATAACTTTACAAAAATAGCAGCACTGGAAAGTTACATCCTAACTAATAAAGTATAAACTTTGAATTACTTTGCTAGTAGCTACAGTAGGCTACACCGCTGTTTGAGTTGAGCGCCCTAGTGGTGCGTGTTATATAATATTTAGTTCCCTTCAGCTGAACATCGGAGTGTCAGCATAAATCATGCATGTCAGTGCAGTGRACACAATGTAACAGATATGTATTTATTTCAGTATACAATTATTTGGGAATTTATTTCGTAGAACAGACATGCTTCTGTTTGAAGCTGAAAACGCCCATATGATGGACATCTGTCGGAGAGACAGACAACTTTAACCCCTGATTATATCACTGGCCTCATTTATCACTATCTGCTATTGATTGAATCAAGTCCTTTACTACAGAGTATAAAAAGCATTTGGTACCTGGGAAGGAAGATCCTCTTCTTATGGGACAGGGACTTAGTGGACCCCTGCTGAGAAAGAGGCATAAAGAGAGAGGACACATTACTAACGTTGTACAGAGTTCAAACCATAGAAATAAGAATGATACAGTGCGCATTCGGAAAGTATTCAGACCCTTTCACTTTTTCCACTTTCTTACGTTATAGCCGTATTCTAAAATTGATTAAATAGTCCCCCCCCCATCAATCTACACACAATACCCCATAATGACAAGCCAAAACAGGATAAGAAAATGTAAAAAATTAAACGGAAATATCACATTTACATAATTATTCAGACCCTTCACTCAGTACTTTGTTGAAGCACCTTTGGCAGAGTACAGCCTCGAGTCTTCTTGGGTATGACGCTACAAGCTTGGCACCCCTGTATTTGGGGAGTTTCTGCCATTTGTCTCTGCAGATCCTCTCAAGCTCTGTCAGGTTGGATGGGGAGCATCGCTGCACAGTTTTTTTCATGTCTCTCCAGAGCTGTTCGATCGGGTTCAAGTCCGGGCTCTGGCTGGGCCACTCAAGGACATTCAGAGTATTGTCCCCAAGCCACTCCTGCATTGTCTTGGCTGTGTGCTTAGGGTCGATGTACTGTTGGAAGGTGAATTGCAATTGCAGCCCAGTTTGTCCATTTTGCTTTCTTAWWTAGCAATAGATGCTCTGCTCTCCTTGAACTGTTTCATCTCTTCTTTTAGTTTCTGGACAATGTCATCCTCAAAGCTTGTTCTCTCTGTGCTCTATGACSTCTGCTTCGACTAGAGAGAGGGTGTTGTGGAAACATTGCATGGCAGGTGTTCTTGGTGTGCTCTTGGCTGTGTCTGCTGCAGGTGAGGTAGGTAGAGGGACACTGAGGGCTTCTTGCTGGGTCACAAAGGCTATTGAGGGTGTTGGGGCCTGCTCTTCTCTATCATCTCCCTCCTTTACTTTTTCCTCAGCTTCTACTTTTAGGGTAGCAAACYCATTCTCAAAAGCCTGGAGGCTTGTATCAATACAGTTCCATTATTGTATAGACTATTTGATATGCGTTAATCTGGTTAGCTTTTATAAAAATGTTGATGACAGCCTTGGCTGATGCCTCTTTTTTGTGAAAGGGAAATGGTTGCAAATGTCCCTTTTCCATATGTGCACTCATTTGATGTTAAATATAACATTTGCTCTGCTTTTGCAGCTGGTAAAATCTCCAAACAGGCATTCATGGCTGTGTACCATCCTCAAAACTTTGAAACTTTTCTTAGCTTTCTCTATCTGGATGTCTGGTGGGTAAACAATTCCCATAGCAACACTGGAGATGTTGGCTACAATGTTGCAACAGAAGCCTAACTTTTCTTGTATTATTTGTCTCTGGTGTCTTTACAGAATTGTTTTACTTTGATGTTCTTATTTTGTATTATATATTGTGCTGTTAGCTAGCTATTTTGGAGTTAACTAGCTAGCTTCTTTTTGGAGAGCACTAGCAACTGCTTAGCAATGGGTAAACAATCCAGCTAGCTAAGCTAACTGCACAATTTGATAAAAATAGCAAATTCTTCCAAACATATTTTCTTCTTTTGTTGCTTGTTTTGTCTCCCATTCAGTCTTGCAGTTTTCCTTTATTTTATTTTCAATGTAAAACATGTACATTTAAATATTTGTAGGAGCAATTTTTTTCAGCAGCTGCTGCTATTTTTTTTTACTCTTTCTTACCCTTTTCAGACATGTGGAATGTGCCACCTCGAAAGAGCCTTAGTTAAGGCATGTTTGTCCTTAACATGGAACCCAAACCGGCTGCGCGCGTGCGCCATCGTGCGCTATCGTGCGCTATCGTGCATAGATGTATTTTGCCCCTCCACACCAAACGCGATCACGACACGCAGGTTAAAATATCAAAACAAACTCTGAACCAATGACATTAATTTGGGGACAGGTCGAAAAGCATTAAACATGTATGGCAATTTAGCTAGCTAGCTTGCACTTGCTAGCTAACGTTAATTTGTCCTATTTAGCTAGCTTGCTGTTGCTAGCTAATTTGTCCTGGGTTATAAACATTGAGTTGTTATTTTACCTGAAATGCACAAGGACCTCTACTCCGACAATTAATCCACACATAAAACGGTCAACCGAATCGTTTCTAGTCATCTCTCCTCCTTCCAGGCTTTTTCATCTTTGAACTTATATGGTGATCGCATCTAAACTTTCATTGTATTACCACGACAACCGGCAACAACGTTCGTCTTTCAGTCACCCACGTGGGTATAACCAATGAGGAGATGGCACGTGGGTACCTGCTTCTATAAACCAATGAGGAGATTACTTTCAGCGCAATCTGCGTCAGAAATAGGAACGACTTCRATTTTAGCRCTTGGCGTCGCAGACGCTCATTGGCGCGCGCAAGCAGTGTGGGTGCAATAATTTAATAACATGGATTTCTAKATTTATTTTGCGACGTGTCCGGTCTGGTCAGCATGTTAGGGTACACTACGGCTTTTTAAATGCCGACACAAAACCTTCTCTGGAGCCAGTGAACAAGCATTTTACTTGTCTGTAAAGGAATGCCGCTTCTGAAGCGGGACTAACATCCATCACTACCATAAACTGCATAAACACAACACAGCACATCAATAAGCAACATGTATTGTCGTCAGGGAAACAGTACAGAACATTCTATGCCGTAGCAGAAATCTGCTGTCTGAAAAGGTACAGATGCGGAACTTATTAAAATTGTCTGAAGGTTATCAAATGTCACTATCGACACATTACTGTAGTGGTGTTCTATGTCTGTAAAGCAGTGGTCACCAACCGGTCGATCGCATTCCTAGTCGATCAGCAAACATTTCTGTAAATAAAACAACTATAAAGCCTTGCTTTCCTATTTTTCATTCGTTTCACGCTGTTAGTGGTAGGTGCAGTTCATTCAGGAGTCCTAGCGCCGGGAAGGCAAAGTGTTCCCATGTTTAACCATTTCATGTGTCTGATGTTAGAACTCCACCTACCCGGCAGGCCCAGAGAGCATATCACGTGCACCAATAGGTCTACCAATAGGTCTAAGGCACTGCATCTCAGGTAGAGGCATCGCTACAGCCAACCTGGTTTGAATCCAGACTGTATCACAACCGGCTATGATTGGGAGTCCCATAGGGCGGCGCACAATTGGCCCAGCGTCGTCAGAGTTTGGCCAGTGTAGGCCGTTATTGTAAATAAGAATTTGTTCTCAACTGACTTGCCTAGTTAAAGGTTAAATAAATAAAAAATAAATAAAAAAGTAACAGTCAGTATCTGGTGTGGCCACCAGCTGCATTAAGTACTGCAGTGCATCTCCTCCTCATGGACTGCACCAGATTTGCCAGTTCTTGCTGTGAGATGTTACCCCACTCTTCCACCAAGGCACCTGCAAGTTCCCGGACATTTCTGAGGGGAATGTCCCMAGCCCTCACCCTCCAATCCAACAGGTCCCAGACGTGCTCAATGGGATTGAGATCAGTGCTCTTCACTGGCCATGGCAGAACACTGACATTCCTGTCTTGCAGGAAATTAGCCATACTGCTCGTTCTGTGCGTGGTGGCATTGTCATGCTGGAGGGTCATGTCAGGATGAGCCTGCAGGAAGGGTACCACATGAGGGAGGAGAATGTCTTCCCTGTAATGCCCAGGGTCCCTGCTCATCTGCGTGGACYTGCCTTAGGCATGCTGCAAGGAGGCATGAGGACTGCAGATGTGGCCAGGGCAATAAATTGCAATGTCCATACGGTGAGACGCCTAAGACGGCGCTACAGGACGGACAGCTGATCGTCCTCGCAGTGGCAGACCATGTGTAACAACACCTGCACAGGATCGGTACATCCGAACATCGCACCTGCGGGATAGGTACAGGATGGCAACAACAACTGCCCGAGTTACACAAAGAACACACAATCCATCCATCYGTGCTCAGACTGTCTGCAATAGGCTGAGAGGCTGAACTGAGGGCTTGTAGGCCTGTTGTAAYGCAGGTCCTCACCAGACATCACCGGCAACAACGTTGCCTATGGGCACAAACCCACCGTTGCTAGACCAGACAGGACTGGCAAAAAGTTCTCTTCACTGACGAGTCGCGGTTTTGTCTCACCAGGGGTGATGGTCGGATTCGCGTTTATCGTCAAAGGAATGAGCGTTACACCGAGGCCTGTACTCTGGAGCAGGATCGATTTGGAGGTGGAGGGTCCGTCGTGGTCTGGGGCGGTGTGTCACAGCATCATCGGACTGAGCTTGTTGTCATTGCAGGCAATCTCAACGCTGGGCATCTTTCTTTCTGTGTCAGTAGAAAGGCCTTGTTAGTGTCCTAAGTTTTCATAACTGTGACCTTAATTGCCTACTGTCTGTAAGCTGTTAGTGCCTTAACGACCGTTCCACAGGTGCATGTTCATTAATTGTTTGTGGTTTATTGAACAAGCATGGGAAACAGTGTTTAAATCCTTTACAATGAAGATCTGTGAAGTTATTAGGATATTTACGAATTATCTTTGAAAGACAGGGTCTTGAAAAAGGGACGTTTATTTTTTTGCTGAGTTTATTGTTGTGACTACCTGGACTACCAGGTAGTCACAATTGGTTTTTAAATATTGAAACCAAATCATATGGATTTGAATGAAAAGTATTGGAATAAACATGAAAAGGTAAGAAGCAAACATTTCAAATAGGCTACATGTGATATTAAACAGCATATAAACACTAAATAGGTCAGGAGCCAGACGGAAAATGAATTATTTGGGCTATATTATTTCAAAGAAATACATTGTGAAGCATTTGCGAGTGCGACACAATAGGCTGTATGGACATAGGGCGCTCAGTATTTAAACATTTCGTTGTATTAAATCATTATAGTCCAATAATTGTGCATATAGGCTGTGACTTACTTAGAATTCAATTCAAATTTAATGAAAAATGACTTATTAGTACCTTTGAATTCATTTTTAGAATTCATTTTTAGAAACGCGAGTTTGGCCAGTCTGTGGCTTCAGGCTCATGCGATGGTGTGTGGAGAGCAGGTCAGCAGCGGAGAATGTCCTCTCCACACTCGCAGAGCCACTTGGGATGCTAAAAATCCTTTTGGCCACTCTTGACAGGCTGGGCAGAGATGCATATTTGTTTTTWATTTTTCTATAGGTAGGCCTGAAGGTTTTTAGGCAAAATAACTTAATCAAAACGGAAAACTCTTTGAACGTTGGAATATGCCAGGCCTATTGGGCCAAAATACAATTATGGCCTATTGTATAGATAATAGAACGATAATGAACAACACATTTAAGAGAAGATTTTTTGTTTATAAATACTTTTCTACCCACCTCGTTCCATTCATTTAGCATGTGTAGTAAGTATATGTAGTAAGTACACCATCATGATTTTGGGATACGTGTCTCTTCAGATTCCACAATGATTTTTTTGTTGTGGACACTACATCACCACACTCACTTTCTTGCTCTTGCTCTTTGTAAGTCACCTTGATTTAGCATCCGCTTGTTTTATCAGTTTCTTTATGAAGATATTTAGCAAACTCCATGACAGTAGCTAAAGCAAGGGGCTATAGCAGCACACAAGTAGACTACAAATGCATGCTGGGGAACGGGCGAGAAGGCCGAAGCTCCAGCCTTTGGGAATCTCGCTCCACGCTCCAGTCAAATTMGGCACACTCTACTCCTCGCTCCACTCTTGCTCCGCTCACTGGTCGGGTGAGAGGCAGACACTGTTAGCTTTGATGCAACCAAGACAGTTTTTACACAGCACAACGTAAAAACTCTTGGTTGCATCAAAGCTATCACCGCTGCTCTTTCCCTCCCTCCCTCTGACTGACCATCAGGTGCAGGCCATCAGCTAATTATGCTCACTCAACTGTGCCTCACAAGTAATACAACAAATGATCCATTTCCAGTGTGACCATATAGCTCAAATGTATCATTTTTAAAAATTGTCTGAGAAGAACAACATAGACAGGGCAATTCAAGCATAGCCAATATGCAGTGATAAAGTATTGGGCCTATAGCCTACTGCACAAACCTCATTGCTACAGAACTATTAAGGCCTAGGGCTTAAGTTTTTTAAGTCATGTTTAAAAATAAACCTGAGTGGTAAATCTCGGCTTGGATTTTGACTCAGAGTAATCTTGACTCAGAAAAGGTTGGCGACCACTGCTGTAAAGGGTCTCTCTCTCGCTCAACAGCTGGACAGGAAATACTGCTGCAGTCATGCTGTCATCACAGATTTCCCCTTCCACATGACAGACCAGTGAGGCATGACGCCAGACTGTCACACACACATATATGCACTGCACGGATATACAAACTGCATCAACATGTCCCAGAGAGGCAGAAATTAATCTGTCTAAACTGCTTTSTAGTCCTACACTGAAATGTGCCATATACTATACTTCACAACATGTGATAATACAGAATYTATGTAGTCATCGATGTTCAATGAATGAGGCGCAGTAAGTGAGCAATTGCGCACTGCACACATTGGAGAGAATGACAGCCCTTATGTCATAGTTGATTCTGTTTGGTATTTCACACTTGTTTAGACTGTTTATGACTAACAATCTATTAACATCTTTCAATTCGATCTGTTTATTGTTACAACTAGAGTGTACACAGTCACACCATCCCTCATCTGAGAAAGGGAGGGAGGGGGGAGTACAGGGGTAGAGTAGGGCCAAAATAAACACCAGATTACATCTCCCTCCCTAGCTGGCAATTAGACAGGCGTTTACTGAATGCACAAAGGCCTCCTCTTCATTCCATATACTTATSAACAAATGTGAAGATAGAAAACGCAAGCCAATTTACATTTACAAAAGCACCCAAGCACAAAACGCACACTGTCCCACACAGACACACACACAATACCAGTTTATTAGGTACACTCATCTAGTTCCTAAYTCGGACCCCCTTTTGCCRCCAGAACAGCCTGAATTCTACAAGGTGTGGCATTCAAACGTTGCTCAATTGATCTCAAGGGACCTAACGTGCACCAGGAAAACATTCCCCACACCATTACACCACCGCCACCAGCCTGTCCCGTTGACACCAGGCAGAATGGGGCCATGGATTCATGCTGCTTAAGCCAAATCCTGACTCTGCCATCAGCATGACACAACAGGAACTGGGAATCGTCGGACCAGGCAATGTTTTTCCACTCCTCAGTTGTCCAGTGTTGGTGATCGCGTGCCCACTAGAGCCGCTTCTTCTTGTTTTTAGCTGATAGGAGTGGAACCCAGGGTGGTCGTCTGCTGCAATAGCCCATCCGTGACAAGGGCCGACGAGTTGTGCGTTCAGATGCCGTTCTGCACACCCCTGTTGTACTGCGCTGTTATTTGCCTGTTTGTGGGCAACCTGTTAGCTTGCACGATTCTTGCCATTCTCCATCAACAAGCTGTTTTCYCCCACAGGATACCCACTGACTAGATTGCATCATTCTTGGTAAACCCTAATCACCCTAATTGCCCATTCTAACATTCAATCAAACAGTATCTGAATGCCTCAATGCCTGTCTGCCTGCTTTATATAGCTAGCCACTGCCACGTGACTCACTGTCTGTAGGAGCGAACCATTTTTGTGAACGGGTTGCGTACCTAATCAACTGGCCACTGAGTGTATGTTCATGTGTGTACAGTCTTCATCTGTGCATCTTTGTGTGTGTGTGTGTGTTTTCTTCTGTGTGTGTGTTCTTGTGAGTCTGGAATGAAGAGGAGGCCTCAGTCACACGCACATAAGCTGTGTACCAGTTTTAAGAAATCAATACCATATGGTTAAGCGCTGTTGTTTTACAGACTACTGCACACACGCCAATATCAGTGGACCACAATGTACAGTACAAAGCAGCCACAGTAACATACTGACCCTAACTGAGCACAGGGGAATGATATTATACCCATGTAAACTCATCTCTGACATTTTGTGATAAATTAGACTAAATCTAATCTTAGTTTAAGACACAATGCAGATGACTGGAATGAAAACATGTCAGGGAAAAATGTGAAGAGGGGTGATATGAAACTAAAACGGAGTCAGAAAGAGAAGACCAGAAACAAGAACAGGGAAGGGGACAGGGAGTGAAGGATGGACAGAGAAATMGAGGGGAAAAGAGAGAGAGAACACAAAAGAGGATATGGAGATAGATATATAGAGATGTATACAGTGCATTCGAAAAGTATTCAGACACCTTGACTTTCCCCCCATTTTGTTACGTTACAGCCTTATTTTAAAATAAATGAAATACATTTTTTTCCTCATCAATCTACTCACAATACCTCATAATGACAAAGCGAAAACAGGTTTAGACATTTTTGTATCCTTGAGATGTTTCTACAACTTGGAGTCCACCTGTGGTAAATTCAATTGATTGGACATKATTTCGAAAGGCACAAACTTGTCTATATAAGGTCCCACAGTTGACAGAGTCCGTCAGAGCAAAAACCTAGAGTACCTCACAATCAAAGGCCGACCGTATTACCTCCAAAGAGAATTCTCTTCGGTCATAGTCACAGCCSTGTATATTCCCCCTCAAGCCGATACCACGACGGCCCTCAAAGAACTTCATGCAAACTGGAAACTACATATCCTGAGGCCGCATTTATTGTAGCTGGGGATTTTAACAAAGCAAATTTGAGGAAAACGTTACCGAAGTTCTACCAACACATWGACTGTAGTARTCGCGCTGGAAAAACATTGGGCCACTGCTACTCAACTTTTCTAAATGCCTACAAGGCCCTCCCTTCGGGAAAATCTGACCACAACTCCCTTTTGTTCTTCCCTTCCTAAAAGGCAGAAACTGAAACAGGAAGTACATCTGCTAAGGTCTATTCAACACTGGTCTGACCAAATCGGAATCCATGCGTCTAGATTGTTTTGATCACACGGACGGGGATATGATCCGGGTAGCCTCTGAGAATAACATTGACGAACACACGGATACGGTGATTGAGTTTATCAGGAAGTGTATAGGAGATGTTGTACCCACTGTGGCTATTGAAACCTACCCAACCAGAAACTGTGGATAGATGGCAGSATTCGCGCAAATCTGAAAGCGCGGACCACCACATTTAATCATGGCAAGGTGACAGGGAATATACCCGAATACAAACAATGTAGTTATTCCCTTTGTAAGGCAATCAAATAGGCAAAACGTCAGAACAGAGACAAAGTGGAGTTGCAATTCAACGGCTTAGACACGAGACGTATGTGGCAGCGTCTACAGACAATCACGGACTACAAAGGGAAAACCAGCCACATCACGGACACTAACATCTTGCTTCCGMACAAGCTAAACACCTTTAACCACTTTGAGGATAACACAATGCAACCGACGCYYCCGGCTACCAAGGACTGTGGGCTCTCCTTCTCCATGGCCGACGTAGGACATTTAAGCATGTGAACCGCTCGTAAGGCTGCCGGCCCAGACGGCACTCCTAGGCGCGTCCCAAGAGCATGCGCAGACCAGCTGACTGGAGTGTTTACGGACATATTCAATCTCTCCCTATCCCASTCTGCTGTCCCCACYTGCTTCAAGATGTCCACCATTGTTCCTGTACCCAAGAAAGCAAAMGTAACTGAACTAAATGACTATAGCCCCGTAGCACTCACTTCTGTCATCATTAAGTGCTTTGAGAGGCTAGTTAAGGATCATATCACCTCTACCTTAACTCACAACCTAGACCCACTTCAATTTGCTTACCGCCCCAATAGATCCACAGACACTGCCCTATCCCATCTGGACACGAGGAATACCTATGTAAGAATGCTGTTAATTGACTATAGCTCAGCCTTCAACCCTATAGTACCCTCCAAGCTCATCATTAAGCTCCGGGCCCTGGGTCTGAACCCCGCCCTGTGCAACTGGGTCCTGGACTTCCTGACGGGCCGGCCCCAGGTGGTGAAGGTAGGAAACACCTCCACTTCGCTGATCCTCAACACAGGGGCCCCACAAGTGTCCGTGCCTACATGAACAGTCCTCTACTGCCTGTTCATCCATGACTGCGTGGTCACGCACGCCTCCAATTCAATCAAGTTTGCAGACGACACAACAGTAATAGGCCTGATTACCAACAATGATGAGATGAGACAGCTTACAGGGAGGAGGTGAGGGCCCTGGGAGAGTGGTGCCAGGAAAATAACCTCTCACTCAACGTCAACAAAAAAAGCAGCTGATTTTGGACTTCAGGAAACAGCAGAGGGGGCACTTGCCTATCCACATCGATGGGAACGCAGTGGAGAAGGTGGAAAGCTTAAAGTTCCTCGGCGTACACATCACTGACGATCTGAAATTGTCCACCCACACAGACAGTGTGGTGAAGAAGGCGKAACAGCGCCTCTTCAACCTCAGGAGGCTGAAGAAATATGGCTTGGCCCCTAAAACCCTCACAAACCTTTACAGATGCACAATTGAGAACATCCTGTCGGGATGTATCACTGCCTGGCACGGCAACTGCACCGCTTGCAACCGCAGGGCTCTCCAGAGGGTGGTGCAGTCTGCCCAACGCACCATCGGGGGCAAACTACCTACCCTCCAGGACACCTACAGCACCGGATGTCACAGAAAGTCCGGCCCGTCAGGAAGTCCTTCCACCCGGCTAGCGATATATGGTAGCACAATAGAGGCTGCTGTGCTATATACATAGACTTGGAATCACTGGCCACTTGAATAACGGAACACTAGTCACTTTAACAAGGTTTAAATATTGTTTAGATATTGCTTTACTCATCTCATATGTATATACTGCATTCTATTCAACTGTATTTTAGACAATGCCACTACGACATTGCTCAATCAAATATTTGTATATTTATTTTACTTTTAGATTTGTATGTATTGTTGTTCATTGTTAGATACAAATGCACTGTTGGAGCTAGGAACACAAGCATTTCGCTACACCCGCAATAACATCTGCTAAATATGTGTTTGTGACCAATAAAATTTMATTTGTTTTGTCCATAGCGCTCCAAGACAGGATTGTGTCGAGGCACATATCTGGGGAAGGGTACCAAAACATTTCTGCAGCATTGACGGTCCCCAAGAACACAGTGGCCTCCGTCATTCTTAAATGGAAGAAGTTTGGAAACACCAAGTATCTTTCTAGAGCTGGCCGCCCYGCCAAACTGAGCAATTGGGGGAGAAGGGCCTTGGTCAGGGAGGTGACCAAGAACCTGATGGTCACTCTGACAGAGCTCCAGAGTTCCTATGTGGAGATAGGAAAACCTTCCAGAAGGACAACTATCTCTGCAGCACTCCACCAATCAGGCCTGTATTGTAGAGTGACCAGACGGAAGGCTCTCCTCAGTWAAAGGCACAGGACAGCCCGCTTGGAGTTTGCCAAAACGGCACCTAAAAACTCTCAGACCATGAGAAACAACATTCTCTTTTCTGATGAAACCAAGATTGAACTGTTTGGCCTGAATGCCAAGTCTGGAGGAAACCTGGCACCATTCCTATGGTGAAGCATGGGTGGCAGCATCATGCTGTGTGGATGTTTTTCAGCGGCAGGGACTGGGAGACTAGTCAGGACCGAGGGAAAGATGAACAGAGCAAAGTACAGAGAGATCCTTGATGAAAACCTGCTCAGTGATCAGGACAGGAGTGCTCAGGACCTCAGACTGGGGGCGAAGGTTCACCTTCCAACAGGACAACGACCCTAAGCACACAGCCAAGACAACGCAGGAGTGCCTTTGGGACAAGTCTATGAATGTCAGAGTCCGGACTTGAACCCGATCGAACATCTCTGGAGAGACCTGAAAAAAGCTGTGCAGCGACGCTCCCCATCCAACATGTCCGAGGATATTTTTTTWAATTGAACCTTTATTTAACTAGTCAAGTCAGTTAAGAACAAATTCTTATTTACAATGACGGCCTACCCCAGCCAAACTCGGACGACGCTGGGCCAATTGTATGCCCCCCTATGGGACTTCCAATCACGGCCGGATGTGATACAGCCTGGATTCGAACCAGGGACTGTAGTGACGCCTCTTACACTGAGTTGCAGTGCCTTAGACTGCTGTACCACTTGGGAGCTTGAGAGGATCTGCAGAGAAGAATGGGAGAAACTCCCCAAATACAGGTGTGCCAAGCTTGTAGTGTCATACCCAAGAAGACTCGAGGCTGTAATCGCTACCAAAGGTGCTTCAACAAAGTACTGAGTAAAGGGTCTGAATACTTTTSTAAATGTGATATTTCAGCTTTTCTTTTTAATAACCATTGTTGGCTTTGTCATTATGGGCTATTGTGTGTAGAATGATGAGGGGYAAAATATATTTTATCCATTATACACTGCCAGAAAGTGTTCTTACTCCTTGACTTATTTCACATTTTATTGTGTTAGTCTGAATTCAAAATGGATGATTACATGGATTATTTTTCTCACCGCTCTACACACAATACCCCATAATGACAAAGTGAAAACATGTTTTTAGAAATGTTTGCACATTTATTAAAAATGAAATACAGATATATCTAATTTACATAAGTATTCACATCCCTGAGTCAATAATTTGTAGAAGCACCTTTGGCAGCAATTACAGCTGTGAGTCTTTCTGGGTAAGTCTCTAAGAGCTTTTCACACCCYGATTGGTTGTCAAATTGGTTGTTGGATCATTGTTAGACAACCATTTTCAGGTCTTGCCATAGACTTTCAAGTAGATTTTAGTCAAACTAACTCGGCCACTCAGGAACATTTACTGTCTTCTTGGTAAGCAACTCCAGTGTAGTTTTGGACTTGTGTTTTAGGTTATTGTCCTGTTGAAAGGTGAATTCATTTCCCAGTGTCTGMTGGAAAGCAGACAACCACGTTTTCCTATAGGATTTTGCCTGTGTTTAGTTCCATTCTGTTTCTTTTTTTTAATCCTGAAAAACTCCCTAGTCCTTAATAATTACAAGCATACCCAAAACATAAAATAAAATGTTATTTGTCACATGCTCCGAATACAACAGGTGTAGACCTTAGTGAAATGCTTACTTATGTGCCCTTAACCAACAATGCAGTTATGAAAAAATACCTTAAAAAAATAAGAAATAAAAGTAACAAATAATTAAASAGCAGCTGTAAAATAACAATAGCGAAGCTATATACAGGGAGTACCGGTCCAGAGTCAATGTGCAGGGGCACTGGTTAGTCGGGGTAACTGACGTAATAAGTACATGTAGGTAGAGTTATTAAAGTGACTATGCATAGATAATAAACAGAGCATAMCAACAGCGTAAAATTAAGGGTGGGGGCAATGCAAATAGTCTGGGTAGCCATTTGATTAGAAATTCAGGAGTCTATGGCTTGGGGGTAATAGCTGTTTAGAAGCCTCTTGGACCTAGACTTGGTGCTCTGGTACCGCATGATGTGGACACCTAGGAATTTGAAGCTCTCAACCTGCTCCTACACAGCCTCGTTGATGAGAATGGGGGCGTGTGCTCGGTCCTCCTTTTCCTGTAGTCCACAATCATCTCCTTTATCTTGATCTGACCTCCTCCCTATAGGCTGTCTCGTCATTGTCGGTGATCAGGCCTACCACTGTTGTGTCATCGGCAAACTTAATGATGGTGTTGGAGTCGTGCCTGGCCATGTAGTCATGAGTGAACAGGGAGTACAGGATGGGACTGAGCACGCACCCCTGAGGGGCCCCCGTGTTGAGGATCAGCGTGGCGGATGTGTTGTTACCTACCCTTACCACCTGGGGGCTTCCCGTCAGGAATTCCAGCATCCAGTTGCAGAGGGAGGTGTTTAGTCCCAGGGTCCTTAGTTTATTGATGAGATTTGAGGGCACTATGGTGTTGAATGCTGAGCTGTAGTCAATGAATGGCATTCATTGACAGGTGTGAAAGAACAGTGTGGAGGTGTGAAAGAACAGTGTGGAGTGCAATAAAGATTGCATCATCTGTGGATCTGTTGGGGCGGTATGCAAATTGGAGTGGGTCTAGGGTTTCTGGGATAGTGGTGTTGATGTGAGCCATGACCAGCCTTTTAAAGCACTTCATGGCTACAGATGTGAGTGCTACGGGTCGGTAGTCATTTAGGCAGGTTACACCTTAGTGTTCTTGGGCACAGGGACTATGGTGGTCTGCTTGGAACATGTTGGTATTACAGACTCGGACAGGTTGAAAATGTCAGTGAAGACACTTGCCAGTTGATCAGRGCATGCTCGGAGTACCTGTCCTGGTAATCTGTCTGTCCCTGAGGCCTTGTGAATGTTGACTTGTTTAAAGGTCTTACTCACATCGGCTACGGAGAGCGTGATCACACAGTCGTCTGGAACAGCTAATGCTCTCATGCATGCTTCAGTGTTACTTGCCTCGAAGCGAGCATAGAAGTAATTTAGCTCGTCTGGTAGGCTTGTGTCACTGGGCAGCTCTCGGCTGTGCTTCCCTTTGTAGTCTAATAGTTTGCAAGCCCTGCCACATCCGACGAGCGTCGGAGCCYGTGTAGTACGATTCAATTTTAGTCCTGTATTGACGCTTTGCCTGTTTGATGGTTCATCGGAGGACAATTTAAACAATTTAAAGGCAATGCTACCAAATACTAATTGAGTGTATGTAAACTTCTGACCCACTGGGAATGTGATAAATAAAAATAAAATAAATAATTCTCAATACTATTATTCTTACATTCTTAAAATAAAGTGGTGATCCTAACTGACCTAAGACAGGGCATTTTTTACTAGGATTAAATGTCAGGAATTGTGAAAAACTGAGTTTAAATGTATTAGGCTAAGGTGTATGTAAACTTCCGACTTCCACTGTACGTACAGTCACTGTGGGGACGACATCATCAATGCACTTATTGATGAAGCCAGTGACTGATGTGGTGTACTCCTCAATGTCATCAGAAGAATCCCGGAACATATTCCAGTCTGTGCTAGCAAAACAGTCCTGTAGCTTAGCATCTGCTTCATCTGACCACTTTCTTATTGACCGAGTCACTGGTGCTTCCTGCTTTACTTTTTGTTTGTGATCGTAGTCRGTCTATTTTATTATCGATTGATTGTACGTTGGCTAATAGGACTGATGGTAAAGGTAGATTAGCCTCCCGACGACGGATCCTAACAAGGCACCCGGATCTTCGTCCATGATACCTCAGTCTCTTTCTCCTGCGAATTACGGGGATGAGGGCCTTGTCGGGCGTCTGAAGTAAATCCTTCCCGTCCGACTAGTTGAAGAAAAGTATTCCTCCAGTACGGGGTGAGTAATCACTGTCCTAATATTTAGAAGCTCTTTTCGGTCATAAGACATGGTGGTAGAAACATTATGTACAAAATAACGCAAAGAAACATACACAATAGGTTATGGGATCATAAAACGGCAGCCAGAGAGAGAGGAGAGAGGACTGTGCCTGATTGTTTACTGCTGGGCTAAGGGAACCGCTGCAGCTCTTTCAAACACCATCATTAGACACTAACAGCCCTAGCCACAGATCACAGCACTTCACCCACTCCACTGCCCTAGGATGAAAAGAGAGAAACAGAGATGAACAGAATATGAGAGCGATAGAGAGAGGTCGGGATATTGAGAAAGTCAGAATCAAAGACGAGAGAAAAAAAGGGAAGAGAGGTTGTGTGGGGGTTGAACAGGATATAAGAGAAAGATGAAACAATATGAGATAAACGGAAATGTAATATAATAGAATGAGAGATTTAAAAAAAWAWAWTTCATCATTTACATTTTTATGTGTTCTACTGAGACATTAACTAATCATGCTCAAAGATGCCATTATAAAAGTGATGGTAGAGATTAGGGGTGTGAACGTTAAAATGTTTAAAACAAAATTGGGATCCTCAACAATTTCAATCATCGTACAGTTATCACAAAACATATGTTCTGTGTTATAGCCTAACTAGACAATAGGTTATAAAGGCCATGAGTTGTGTGATTTAAAGGCAGACTCAAAAGGTAGACTCAAAGATACAGTACGAAGTAGATGGAGAAAGTAAACAGCATAGGGMGTAAATTTCCGCAACAACTAAGAGTGGTGAAGCGCCAGGCCCTGGTGCCCTGGCTACCACGCCGTGAACAGCGTGAAGCAAACCTGTGCACATGTGCAGATACTGTGTGTGACTGTATGAGAGCAAAGTGTTGCTCACTCATCTCAATATCCTAGCCTATAGAGCCCCACATTTGAGGTGTCATAATTTCAATCACCCACGTGGGTATATGCTCCTAAAAACCAATGAGGAGATGGGAGAGGCAGGACTTACAGCGTGTCGAGCGTCACAAATAGAACCAAGTTCTATTTTAGCGCCTGGCTACGCAGACGCRCGTTGACGTGCGCGAGCAGTGTGGGTGCAATGATTGAATAACATGTGTACATATATTTTGCAACGCGAGCAGTGTGGTCAGTATGTAAGGCTGTAACGTAACAAAATGTGGAAAAAGTGAAGGGGTCTGAATACTTTCCGAATGCACTGTAGGACTGCCAACATTTTCAGGATGATGCCTTGTTGCTCGAATTGACACCAAACATCAGACTAACTAGATTTTATTTTATTTATTTATTTAACCTTTATTTAACCAGGTAGGCAAATTGAGAACACGTTCTCATTTACAATTGCGACCTGGCCAAGATAAAGCAAAGCAGTTCGACACATACAACACATAGTTACACATGGAGTAAAACAAACATATAGTCAATGATACAGTGAAAAAAAAAAAAAGAAAGATCTATATACAATAGTGAGCAAGTTGAGGTGAGATAAGGGAGGTGAAGTGCCAAACAAATATATGTATAAATAATAAATATAAAAGGCCATGGTGGCGAAGTAAATACAACACAGCAAGTAAAATAAAACTAAAAACACTGGACATGTTGGTTGCAGTGGAAGAAGCGCAAAGTTAGAGACAGACATATATGGGGTGGCAAGGAAGCAAATAAATAAATAAATACAGTAGGTTAAAGAGGGTAGTTGTTTGGGCTAAATTTATAGATGGGCTATGTACAGGTGCAGTAACTATGAGACTGCTCGGGACAGCTGTGCTTAAAAGCTAGTGAGGGAGATAAGTGTTTCAGTTTCAGAGAATTTTTGGTGTGAGTTCGTTCCAGTCATTGGCAGGCAGAGAACTGGAAGGAAGAGCGGCCAAAGAAGAATTGGTTTTGGGGGTACCAGAGAGATAAACTGCTGCGGGAGCGCGTGGCTACAGGTAGTGTTGCTATGGTGACCAGCGAGCTGCAACGATAAGGGGGAGACTTGTACCTAGACAGGGTCTTGTAGCATGACCTGGAACCAGTGGGTTTTGGCGACGAGTATGAAGCAGAGGGCCAGCCAACGAGAGTGTACAGGTCGCAGTGGTGTGGTAGTATATGGGCTTTGGTGACAAAACGGATGGCACTGTGATGACTGCATTCCAATTTATTGAGTAGGGTTTTGGAGGCTATTTTGTAAATGACATCACGAAGTCGAGGATTGGTAGGATGGTCAGTTTAACAAGGGTATGTTTGGCAGCATGAGTGAAGGATGCTTTGTTGCGGAATAGGAAGCCAATTCTAGATTTAACTTTGGATTGGAGATGTTTGATGTGAGTCTGGAAGGAGAGTTTACAGTCTAACCAGACACCTAGGTATTTGTAGTTGTCCACATATTCTAGGTCAGAGCCGTCCAGAGTAGTGATGTTGGACAGGCGGGCAGGTGAGCAGCGATCGGTTGAGAGCATGCATTTAGTTTACTTGTATTTAAGAGCAATTGGAGGCCACGGAAGGAGAGTTGTATGGCATTGAAGCTCGCCTGGAGGTTGTTAACACAGTGTCAAAAGAAGGGCCAGAAGTATACAGAATAGTGTCGTCTGCGTAGAGGTGGTCAGAGAATCACCAGCAGCAAGAGCGACATCATTGATGTATACAGAGAAGAGAGGCGTCCAAGAATTGAACCCTGTGGCACCCCCATGGAGACTGCAGATGGCACGGGACAACAGACCCTCCGATTTGACACACTGAACTCGATCAGAGAAGTAGTTGGTGAACCAGGCGAGGCAATCATTAGAGAATTAGAGATGTAGGGGATGGCTAATTGCTACTGCCTTCCTGAGCTCTAGAGGAACTGTTACCCCCAGATCCAGATGCCTTGGCTGTCAGGGAGGAATTTCCACTGTCACATTTGAGTGACCCTTTTTTTTTGGTAAATGGACTATTGGGTTATTCATAATGGTCATTGGCTGTAACTTTATGTGGTGCTTTTTTTGGACCAGGTCTCTCAGTAGCAGGAAGGCGAAGGCAAAATCAAGAAAGTGGCTGGGAATTCTGAGTCAGTGGGAGAAAACTAATTCTGACTGTCATCCAAGACAGAACTGACATAACTTCCAGTTGCCAAGGTAAAAGAGAGGGAAGAGAGAGGAGGAAGAAGTGAGTAACCAACCAAAACCCTGAGAATATTGAGCTGAGAATATTCTTTATGTCAGCAGTTCAGAAAAATGACACTTGGTAACCCTCTCAAGCATCTTCACTTCTCTAGCCAATGTCTAACTGAGTTAAAGAGACTTTCGTTTCAGACAACGCCAACATTTCATCAAGAACACAGGCTAGATTTAGGAGCTGTGTTGCTGTGGCTAAATAAGTATTAATCTCCGCCTGTCTGTCTGTCCGTCTGTCCCGTAGGATCTTATGTAGAGGGGCTACAGTAATATTTAGACTAACCACAGTCTTGCCCGCCATGGGACACAAGCATGTACCCCTACCCCCACAACCCTTMCCCCGAATAAAAACTACCATAATGAGATGACAAAAGACAGAGATTAAGATAATGTGCAAGAGGTCGGGGGAGAGTAAGAGGCATGGGGGAGGAGAGAGATTGGAGAGGGAACTGGGCGCACAGAGCAGGGAGGGAGAGAAAGCTTGGGGGAGAAGGCAAGAGAGCAAGATTGGGTAAAAGTAGAGGGGAGACCTCGGGGTCGAGCCAGAGAGAAATAATGAGAGAAAATGAGAGGGGGAGAGAGTAAGAGCGAGACAGGGAGTGAGCTAGTGAGTGAGCACTTGGGGGGGGGGGGGGGCAAATCAACAGCTGATAATGCCTTCCAACCATCGAGAGCAGACAGATTTCGCGAGCTATTTTGATAGACCTCCTTATTTTAGATCCTGCTCTGAGCGCTCATCAGGTCATTTGTTGGTTTGTTCATCCGTCAACTCAGATCTCTACTTGCCTTTCTCGTAACGGCTATGACAAAGTGTACAGACCGTGCTATGTCATGTCCGTTACACACCAACGTGTCGCTCTTTAACCCTTTTATGCTTCTGGATATTCCTATAACTAGTGTAGTCAACTTCATAGGCAAAAGCTGCTATGTAGGATTCATGAAAATGAATTAAACCCTACAAAACCCTATAAGCCTCAGTGGTACCAGAGGCATTGACATGGCCACAGCACAGAAAATAGAAACCCTATAATCCCTGTAACATTAGATAGCTATTGTTGTCTGTATCTTCCAGCTCAGCTACACAGGAAATTAAAAAACACTCGGTAAATATAAACACACATACTTGTGTGTGCACGCACACGCGCATGCACGCATTCTGCCTTTATTGCTTCCGTACTCAGCGGGTAGAGAGCTTAAGCCATTAACACACTATGGTGGTGCATGCAGCGTCCACCAGTGTACACCCCAGAGGCTGCAGCTGGAATAGTGCCAGAGATGACAGTGACAATTCTGTGACGGTGATGACTCCACACTGTTACCAACAAGCTCAACACCGTGACGTTTATCCAGGCCATTGCCTTGACACTAGGATCTAAGGCTGCGTGTCCTTTCTAATTAAACAAATCCACTTCACCTCCTCTGCTATTGAGCTCGAGCACTAGAGAGCTGTAATCTGCATTGACAGAACTATTTCGGTCTCGTAATCGATATAACCTTAATTGTAGTGGTCGCTATAACATCCACTCATGTCTGTGTCTTTGACATGCTGCACAAGGTACAGTATTCCACATGAGRGAATTTCACCCCAACCAAGACACTCTGCTACTACTTATATATATCGCCCTGGTATTTTTCTTAAATAATACATTAAAATCTATTGTATAATACATGTAGAAAGCAGGTCATTGCAAGGTGCAATCCACATTCATAGTCCACAAAGTACTTAAGTATGAAAAATGGAACCAACTCCAAAACTAGGTGATGTTTTTGACGCTTCTATAAACACCCCAAAAATCTATCCATCCATTATCACATAATAGCGTAACATACCACTGTAATCTCTACCTCAATTCATTTGTCAACAGAGCAGTGCATTACTTGAACGGCTGACAAAGTGTGTGTATCATGATAATCTGTAGCTCACATGACCAGAAGCAGTTGGTTCACAGATGTTAGGGCAGCTGACTGTTTCCCAGCCATTCTGTTTCTTATGCGTCCTCCCAAACAGAACCTTCTACACACACGTCTGAGGTACGCTTCCCTAGCGCTTTCTCCCATGCCCAGTTTTGCTGTGTGATGTACAGCAATGCTCAATCTATATACTCAATAGTCCATACTCTCTTCTAGGCACTTCTGCCAGCCTTCATATCGAATAGATAAGGGTTCAATATCAATATATTGCTCTACCAACAACAAACACAGAGAAGGGAAGACTCAGAGTATAATCTTTCCCTTCTGTGCCCACTATAAACTCAGGACTACTCAATATCATGAATGAACCACTGAAATAGTTTTACCTTTCAGCCAGGCGCTTCAGTTCCCCCTCGCTCGTTCTCTTCAACCTCTGTCACCGACAAGCCTCTCTGTAGAGAGATGGTGATACAGTCCCGCTTTCTCTCTATCCCTCTCTTTCTCTCTGACTGCAACACACGCGATACAGTACTCTTCTACCTCCCTCTTTCACAGACACAGACACACACACACACAGTCCAGCTGTGACAGTACACCCACACACACAGACACACCCTGGGCACCAGTCCAGAGTCAAAGGGCTCTGGTTTCTGACGCCCTCTTCACTGCCCTGGGACGAGACACTGGTAGAGGGAGGGAGAGATGAAGAGGCAGAATTGATGAGAGAGAGCCCGAGAGAGAGAGAGAGAGAGAGAGAACTTTGGGGAGAGCTTAATGCCTCACATCAGAAAAACCCCATTCGAAATGGCAACATCTGGAAAAACCAATAAAGCAAATTGAACTGAACTACTATGAAAACGATATGAAAATCCAGAATGGCCGAAATGTAACGAGACTCAGATCAAATTACTTGATAATTTAAAAAAAAAATGTAGAAAGAACAGTTAAAGACCAACAAAACCCATTAGACATACCCATCACAATAACAGAGCTGAAAGAGAAAACCAAAGTGCGGTAAAGCCTGTGGGCCAGACACCATCTGCAATAAGATGAAGAAAATCTGCAGGAAGCCATGCTCAAGCTATTCAACCCAGTGTTGAATGTAGGATACTTTCCAGAAATATAGAATAAAGAATAAATAATATAGAAATATAGAATAATAAATATGAGAATACAGACCTTCCTCAACAAAAAGTGTTTTAAGTGGCTTCTTACCAAAACAAACATCTGACCACATCTACACCCTTATTAAAAAACATGTTTATCAGTCCACCAAGGGTAAAATATTTGCCTGTTTTATTGACTTCAAAAAGGCATTCGATTCCATCCAGCATAAAGGACTTCCTCAAACTCATCCAAAGTGGAGTTGGAGGAAGAACCTGTGACGTTATTAAATCATAACACAACACAACATTGAAAATAAATGTTGTGTTAAAATTTGTTAAGAAAAAACTCTTTTTTTTCACACAGTGGTGAGGGGGGTCACTCAGGGCAGCAATCTGAGCCCAACACTGTTTAATATCTACAGTGGGGTCTGGAATTATTGYATCCCTTGATAAAGATGAGCAAAAAAGACTATATGCATTTAGCTGCTAAATCATGGRTACCACAACATTATAATTGTTTTTTAAAATAATTTGTATAATCTTCGGGATGGTAAAACATTCTCGGTGCAAGCTTAAACCAGATATAAAGTATGTATAAAAGATAGTGGAGCAATATATTTTAAACAAAGCCACTTTATATAATGTTTACATACCCTACATTACTCATCTCATATGTATATACTGTACTCTATACCATCTACTGCATCTTGRCTATGCCGTTCGGCCATCGCTCATTCATATATTTTTCTGTACATATTCTTATTCATTCCTTTACACTTGTGTGTATAAGGTAGTTGTTGTGAAATTGTTAGGTTAGATTACTTGTTAGATATTACTGCATGGTCGGAACTAGAAGCACAAGCATTTCGCTACACTCGCATTAACATCTGCTAACCATGTGTATGTGACAAATAAAATTGGATTTGATTTTAATCATCCTTGAGAATAATCACCCCCAATGATTTTGTTATGTTTGAGTCAGTCAGATAGCATAAGAACAAGGCATAAGCCATGAGAAATGGTGTATAATTGAAGGAAATTTGCTTTAWAACTGTACATTTTTCTCAACCCCATGGAAAAATGTGTGTAATTGAAGGAAATTTGCTTAGAAACTGCAATTTTTCTCTCGGCCCAATGGCAAAATGTGTAGAATTTCGGGAAATTAACTATAAAACAGCAAAATGTTGTCACCGAGACCAAGAGGAGGGCCTTTAAAACCACACCATTGGCCACTCCTAAAAGGTTTTATGAGATTGGACAACAAATTGGGATGGATCTTACACCATTTCCTTATACAATCTTTCCAGATCCTTTATATTCATCTGTGCCTCTTCAATTCAAACCACAGGTTTTCAATGGGGTTCAAGTCCGGAGACATTTCTTRGTGGATTTTGGGGTTATTGTCTTATTCATGATGCCATTGGAAGTAAAAATACAAATAYAAAAATAAGAATTTAACTAGCATGATCATAATAACTGTGTCTCCCATTGGTAGGGTACCACTACATTCAGTCATGCCTATAAAACAAATGTTTATTGACAGGTACAGAGAGCAATGGTAAGAGAGGAGGGAGAGAAAGGGAGAGTGAAAGAGGAGCAGAGAGATAGCGTGCTGTGAAGCTTTTAAACAACATTTGTAGCCTTGTCTCGTGTCCTTCATGTATTTATGTATACTCCCAGATTGGAGCTGTCAAATCATTCTCTCTCTCTCTCTCACACCCTCCGTCTCCAGCTGCCACACACTTATTTGCGCTCGCCTTCAATCGCTCCCTCACCGGCATCCCGAGAACGCCCGTTATTTCTATATTTACCTACTTAGTGTCCTTTTCATATTGATCATTACTCACCGTGATGCGCGCTCCACTCCTCTCCGTGTCACGAGCCGCTGTTGTTTTTGGTCATACTACCGTTACTATAATACCACAGAGGAGGAGTACCAAAATATATAATCCTCTTTTAATGCATGGTGAGTTAGACACAACAGCTGGTGTGGAGTCACACGCCATTATATTTTGAGTGTGTGTGTGTGCGTGCTTGAAGAGGCACACCATTATGTTTGAGTGCGTGTGTGTCGGTCTGTGCGCATGTGACAGAGAGAGTGAAATGTGGTGGTGTGTGGTAGCATGTCAAATACAAGGTTGCAAGCCAACAGAATGGGATTTGATGCTGTAGTAGTTCCTGTGCAGGAGTGCTACCTGTCTTAACAAATTAGAGTAGAGAGGCATTTTTCACAACGATGTGGCATAAGCTGGGGACCCGGGACAAGACGATGAGGGACACACACACACACCTGTTCTCTCTAGCATGGTCACCTTGCTGCTTAGTGTGCTTCTCGTCCCTCAATGTCATACCAGGTGGTGGTGTTGCTAGGTGGCCATTTCAGAATGAACAAAAAGTGCCAAAGATATTTGTTCTTCATTTAGGGTTATGGTTAGAGTAAGTGGTTAAAGGTAGACTCCACAATATTACATTATCATACAAAACAGGGAAACTTCCTGCGTACACTAATGCTCATCCCACTTTGTGCTCCTCCTCGCAGCTTGAGGCTTGCCCACACTGGGAAAAAGCCAACAGTGGCAGTCTTGGCCGATCTGAATTCTCAATTTTATTCAGGGCGGAAAACCTAATTTCTTATTGGACAAGCTCCTGTAGTACTCCCTGTTTAAATCAATTTTCTCCCGTTTGCCAAATGAATACAATCCTGTTGATGATTGAATGAATACAATCCTGTTGTCGCCCGGGTATGTGTGATAATTTCATCCATCGGAATGCAACTTAAAAATCACACGTGGTTAGAAATCTTACCGTCCTTTCTGGCATTGGACTACCTGGTAATCCCAACCAGCCCCCCTAGTGAGCTACTACTAAGCCCAAAGAGAGACAGGCAATAAAGTTTGTCTCATTAAAGAGCGGAAGCCAGCAGTAATTTGTCCTTCCTATGCTTTCTTGTCCTATCTAACCCGACTGCTGCAAGTGAACCTGAACGCTTGTCTTGACTGTCTGTCCACCCAGTCAGTCAACAACTCACCGCTGCCCCCCTCTGATAATTTAGTTCTAAGTGCTGTGTGTGTGTGTGTGTGTGTGTGTACCAAACTTTACACTTAGCAGCACAAAGTACACATCAGATGATTAAATCGTCAATAAATGTGTCGGAAGGAATTGTTGGCAACCTCAGCCCATAATCCAATGTCATTTTGGGCCACTTGGCATGTAATACAGTAGTCAGTACTGTATCACAACATGCCCTTTGCTCACAAAGCATGCCAAGAGGTAATAACATTTCTTGGCATCCTTCAAAAACATAGCCAGTAGTTTTTAACAGCTTCCCTCTTATAGATACATCTATAGACCATGCTAGCCTTGTCCTAGGTTTGTTTGTCCTTGCCAATTTCTATGGGATAAATAACCATAGTCGATGGCGAGACAGCGCAAACAAATCTAGGACCAGCTAGTATCCCTTCAAAATGTGAACATTTTAGGGTTTCTATGGTGAATCTTGTAGACCAAACAAAACAGATTTACTCTAGACAAGCAATTTTTCTTTAAAAGATGGCTCAAGACCTACCTTGGCTTCACATTTTTTATGAACGGCTGTCTTGCACTCTGCAATGAGAGAGAAAAGAAACCGTGTGAGAGTTGGTGTGTGTGTGTGTGTGTACGAATGTGTTTACACTCTGTACTCACCCTTACAGAAAGCCCCAGGGATGTCGATGGTCTGTCTACACACTTCGCATGGTCGTTTCTTCCTACAGCTCTTCTCTGTGAACGCATGGGACACGGCTCCTTTACCTAGCTGTAACAGAACAGAGTAGCAAAACATGACATTACCCAATGAGATGGAGACTGCTGGCATTTCTGCACCCAATATACCAACTGTGTCAAATGTATTAGTACAAAGGTCATTGTGTATACTGAGAAAATCTGGAAATATCTTTGCTCAAAAACTGACATCCAGAAGAGTCTTGTCCGGTCACGGAAAATGTGACGGATAGAGATTGTGATTCAAAGTGCTTAAGTCACATATACAGGGTTGCAGGTGTGATTGCAGAGTACAGTGAAAATCTAAGGCTTCGAGCTCCAACAAGCAGGACAAAGTGAAATTGAAAAAAAGAGAGGGTAATAAACAATAGAAATAGAAACTATATACTGTACATAACTGTGGGAGTAATTAATAAATACATGTACAACGGGTGGAGGCAGAGTAAGGACTGTTGAGGGGTGGGGGGGGGGATGACCATAGGGGGAGCAGCACCATGACCATTGAGCGGCGTAAAAAATAGACATCAAAAAGTGCTGAATGTCGTTGGGATGAGGCAGAGTGAATGTCCATAGTGGGAGCAGCAGGAGAAAGAACGTCCATAGTAAGGTGGGGGGAGGGGGGGGTCCATAGGGGGGGGAGCAGGTAGCTGACTAGTAGTAGCTATTCAGCAGCCTGATGGTCTGAGGGTAGAAACTGTTGGCTAGTCTTTCAATTTTTGCCATGATGCTCCTGTACTGCCCACATCTGAGTGATTGAAGCGGGGAGAACAGGTCATGGCTCAGGTGGCTGGGGTCCCTGATGATCTTCTTGGCCTTCCTGCGACACCTGGTGTCCTGTAGGGCAGGCAGTGTGCACCCAATGGTGCGTTCGGCTGCACATATCACCCTCTGAAGAGCCTTGCGGTCCGCGGCGGTGGAGTTGCCGTACCAGGCTGTGATGCAGCCCGACAGTATGCTCTCGATGGTGCTCCTGTACAACATTGAGGGCCATCGGGGACATGTCGAATTTCTTTGGAGTCGCTGTCGCGCCTTCTTCACTACGGTGTTCGTGTGGTTGGCTTCTCAGATGTGTACGCCGAGGAATTTGAAGTTATTGCCTCCATGGCAGCCCCGTTGATGATATATAGTTTGATAGATAGTGTGATAGTGTGAGGGTGGTGTGTGCTCCTATACTCACCCGTGCTTGAGGTGAATATGTGTGTGTGTGTGTCTATATGTCTGTCTTCACTCTTGGTGTTACAGGTTGAAGGGATGGAGGGATTCAGACTAGAGAGACACCACTAACATTTTCCTTAATACAGGGAGAGAGGTGGATGTTTGCACAGCTGCCTAGACTGGCACAGTGCAGTACAGGCACCCTTTCAGTGGAAACCTATGCTAGACAGTCGGCACTGTCAACAGGCACCAGTGACAAACTAGAACACCCCAAAAATGTTGCTCAAATGATAATCTAATCTGTTTTAAATGGCGGATCAAAACCCACTGTTTGTGGCTAAAGCTTAGCAGTTGGCTAGAAATATGGCTTTGTTCATTTGTGGGTCGCAATATAACTTGAAAAGCTTTATGTGAGTCACGTCGCAAAGAAGTTTGGGAGCCACTGAGCAAAGCCGAGAGGAGAGGCAGAGAGAAGAGAAGTAGAGACAAGAATGGCTTGGTTCGTTGAGAGAACATCATTTGTCAGAAAACTAAAATGGGAATGGATCTAGGGTTTCATTCCATTGCTGCTGCTCATTTTACAAGTGGACATTTGCTCAAACAGTCTTGACGTTGGGAGATGGATGGCTAGTCCAATAAGGAAGATAAAAACCTCCAGGAAGATTGAATGGACTACATAAAAACAGCTGCTTACGCATGCATACACGCACGCACGCACGCGGGATTCAGACTCACCTGCCTACAAAATACAACACTTATTTTAAGCAACACAGTTAGACTTKCACATATTTCAACAGAAATCCAAACTACATTCATACACAAATGTATGCACACACAGTCCCTGTGACGGTATAACTATAAAATCTACATCCTCTACTGCCTCAAAATCCATGCTTTTTATGCACTCTCAGAGGACAAAGGCATGGCAAATGTCTGAGAACATCCGAAAGCGGTGTCATCTGATTGCGCGTGAACTGCATTAAGTCATTAATCTATCCTCCCCAGAAGGGAGGGGGGAGAGTGTGGTCTGGGTCAACAACTAACACCAACTCCAGCAACAAACACCTTTACTTATTCACTCACTCCATCACCTTTATTTATTTATTCACTCACTCCATTACCTTTATTTATTTATTCACTCCATCACCTTTATTCACTCACTCCATCACCTTTATTCACTCACTCCACCACTCCAGCTTTATTTATTCACTCCATCACCTTTATTTATTCACTCACTCCATCACCTTTATTTATTTACTCACCCCTTCACATCTCTCCGTTGCCCACCCCTCCCTCCCTCTAAGAGGAAGCATATGTAGCTTTGCTGTGATTTAAAAGGTTGCTTTAAAGTGTGTGTGTGTGTATTCTATCAAGATCAATAGAGTTCATGTAGTCCACTGAAGTTGCCGCTGGCTTGTTTTTAACACGCAAGGATGTTAAAATAGCATGTTCAACAGCATAGTGGTCGTCCTACAGATATTCAGATAGCCAGAGCACAGRGTGAAAACACATACAATGATGTATATATGTGTCCAGACTGTTATATTTGGGGTCACTTTGCATGTTTACTATACTGCCACGGGACTCATCAGAATGGATGGATCTGCCATTATGCCTGTGTTTGTTACCGCTAGCATGGGAAGTGGGAGAGATGACTAAGTTTCACTCTTTTTCTCACTCTCTGTCTTTCACTCACTCGCTCCGTACCCATCTCTGTCTCTCGTTAGATACTAGGCATACATCTTTTATTAGATCCATCAGCTGGTATACTGTTATATAACTCATGATTAGGGCTGCCTCCTAGAATCAATTTGAGTTAAGCAATTCAGTATCCATCCTTTCGAAAAGAATGGTCAATGGCAAGTGAAATTATCTGATGAATCTGGAAAAAGAAACACTGAAGAAACAACTTGAGTGGTGTACACACTGTGAACTCMCCTACACCCTTGGCAAAGACCAGTGACTTAACTTGTTTCATTTGTAACTAATACTTTCCATCCAAGGAAAATTAGACTTCTTACATAAGACATCTAGGAAGCAATCCAGGAAGCTCAAGTGACACAAACTCAAATGAAATCAACTGTTGGGTGAAARTGGACATAAAGTTAAGTGGGATGATATACATTATATTTCACAAGCATAGCATATACAGTTGAAGTCAGAAGTTTACATACACCTTAGACAAATGCATTTAAACTCAGTTTTTCACAATTCCTGGCATTTAATCCTAGTAAAAATTCCCTGTTTTAGATCAGTTAGGATCACAACTTTATTTTAAGAATGTGAAATGTTAGAATAATAGTAGAGAGAATGATTTATTTCAGCTTTTATTTCTTTCATCACATTCCCAGTGGGACAGAAGATTACATACACTCAATTAGTATTTGGTAGCATTGCCTTTAAATTGTTTAACTTGGGTCAAGCGTTTCTGGTAGCCTTCCACAAGCTTCCCACAATAAGTTGGGTGAATATTGGCCCATTCCTCCTGACAGAGCTGGTGTAACTGAGTCAGTTTTGTAGGCCTCCTTGCTCGCAGACGCTATTTCAGTTCTGCCCACACATTTTCTATAGGATTGAGGTCAGGGCTTTGTGATGGCCACTCCACTACCTTGACTTTGTTGTCCTTAAGCAATTTTGCCACAAATTTGGAAGTATGCTTGGGGTCATTGTCCATTTGGAAGACCCATTTGCGACTAAGCTTTAACTTCCTGACTGATATATTGAAGCAACATCAAGACATCCACATAATTTTCCACCTTCATGATGCCATCTATTTTGTGAAGTGCACCAGTCCCTCCTGCAGCAAAGCACCCCCACAACATGATGCTGCCACCCCTGTGCTTCACGGTTGGGATGGTGTTCTATGGCTTGCAAGCCTCCCCCTTTTTCCTCCAAAAATAACGATGGTCATTATGGCCAAACAGTTCTATTTTTGTTTCATCAGACCAGAGGACATTTCTCCAAGAGGTACGATCTTTGTTCCCATGTGCAGTTGCAAACTGTAGTCTGGCTTTTTTATGGCGGTTTTGGAGCAGTGGCTTCTTCCTTGCTGAGCGGCCTTTCAGGRTATATCGATATAGAAGGAGACAGAATGCGTCTCCTTCCTGAGCGGTATGYCGGCTGTGTGGTCCCATGGTGTTTATACTTGCGTACTATTGTTTGTACAGATGAACGTGGTACCTTCAGACGTTTGGAAATTGCTCCCAAGGATGAACCAGACTTGTGGAGGTCTACACTTTTTTTGGCTGATTTCTCCAATTAACTCAAATTATGTCAATTAGCCTATCAGAAGCTTCTAAAGCTATGCCATCATTTTCTGGAATTTTCCCAAACTGTTTAAAGGCACAGTCAATTTAGTGTATGTAAACTTCTGACCCACTGGAATTGTGACACAGTGAGTTATAAGTGAAATAATCTGTAAACAATAGTTGGAAAAATTACTTAGGACATCTACTTTGTGCATGACACAGACTTGCCAAAACTATAGTTTGTTAACAAGAAATTTGTGGAGTGGTTTAAAAACAAGTTAATGACTCCAACCTAAGTGTATATAAAATTCCGACTTCAACTGTACTGGTAGTATACTATTCTACAATTCATATTGAAGTATGATAACCTATACTATAGGCTAGTGGAGTATAGTGCGGTATAGTAGAAATGTTGAATGGAGGCGAGGTTCGTGGTTGTTGAAGAGTATTAGGTTAACCGTTAAGAGTACAATAATGAGGAAAACCGGTAGAAATTAGAGTCATGTTGAAACTGAAACCCAGATAAATGATCCATAATAATCTAACACAGAAGTGTTTACTAGTGACGTGTGCTGCAGACATCTACACCCAAGTACACGTTTTTCAATTAAATTGTCAATATAAATAATAGTTGGCTGATGATGATTACAACACAAGTCCTCTTAACTTAATCATCTCGCAATTTGGTCACCTTTTAAAACCTGTGCAATTATTCATATATCATTAATGACATCAAATATACCGAGGTAAAGTTGGTTTTATATTCACACATTCAACAGACATTCAACAGACATTTGCCAAAAGCCATTTAAAATTGTAAAAATCAATAACGTTTTCACTGATTATGACAGAATCATCAAGCTAGGTATGATATATTCTATAAATGTCTGGCATACTTTCACAACCTTTATTTTGAGGAAAGATTCCAGTTTTAAAGCGGTATGAATAAATAATTCACCGTTTGTCACAGAAACATCAAACTATGTATGATTTATTCTATAAACGTCTAACATACTTTCCCAACCTTTGTTTTGAGTAAACATTACAGATTGGATTTGATATAAAAACATAAAATCTATAAGATGCCTTTTAAAGCAGTATAAATCAATAACTAATTCACCGTTTGTCACAGAAACATCAAACTAGGTATGATTTATTATATAAATGTCTAGCATACTTTAACAACTTTTGTTGTGAGTAAAAATTCCAGTTTTGATTTGATAGAGGGCATGTGGTCAAAGTTCTAACGAGTCTGTTACACCCTATTAGAAGGGGCATGGCATGAAATTCTGCATCTTCAGTCATATTAAATTAGATTACAGGAAAAAACTACAGGATGAAGGGGTCAGGCCTGACTAACAAAGAAGAGGTGGATGGATCAAGAGGACCAAGACAAGCAAGAGGATCAACATGGACATTCCACAGTGGAGATAAGGGAAACTAAGAGTGAACCATAACATACACTACCGTTCAAAAGTTTGGGGTCACTTAAACATTTCAGTTTTTATTTAAATTTTAAGAAAAGCAAAATTTTTGTCCAATAAAATAACATCAAATGGATCAGAAATACAGTGTAGACATGGTTAATGTTGTAAATCACTATTGTAGCTGATTTTTAATGGGATATCTACATAGGCGTACAGAGGCCCATTATCAGCAACCACCGCTCCTGTTTTCCAATGGCACGGTGTGTTAGCTAATCCAAGTTRATAATTTTATAAGGCTAYTTGATCATTAGAAAAACCTTTTGTAATTATGTTAGCACAGCTGAAAACTGTTGTGCTGATTAAAGAAGCAATAAAACTGGTCTTCTTTAGACTAGTTGAGTTTCTGGAGCATCAGCATTTGTGGGTTTGATTACAGGCTCAAAATGGCCAGAAACAAAGACCTTTCTTCTGAAACTCATCAGTCTATCCTTGTTCTGAYAAATGAAYGSTATTCCATGCGWGAAAWTGRCAAMAAACTMAAGYTCTCGTACAACGCTGTGTACTACTCCCTTCACAGCGCAAACTGGCTCTAACCAAAATAGAAAGAGGAGTGGGAGGCCCCGGTGCACAACTGAGCAAGAGGACAAGTACATTAGTGTGTCTAGTTTGAGAAACAGACGCCTCACAAGTCCTCAACTGGCAGCTTCATTAAATAGTTCCCGCAAAACACCAGTCTCAACGTCAACAGTGAAGAGGCGACTCTGGGATGCTGGCCTTCTAGGCAGAGTTGCAAAGAAAAAGCCATGTCAGTMGTCTTTTGCCCATCTTAATCTTTTCTTTTTATTGGCCAGTCTGAGATATGGCTTTTTCTTTGCAACTCTGCCTAGAAGCCCTTTCCAGCTACAATAGTAATTTACAACATTAACAATGTCTACACTGTATTTCTGATCAATTTAATGTTATTTTAATGGACAAAAAAATGCTTTTCTTTCAAAAACAAGAACATTTCTAAGTGACCCCAAACTTTTGAACGGTAGTGTACGTATATACTGTATATATTAGCATGGGTATTGAAAGATACCAGAGGGTGGATTAAAAAAAGCGGACAGTACATGTTTTGTTTTTGGGCTAAATGTATACATTATGATTTGCCTCTGAACTGTATGTGAACCCCTCTGCAATCTACTGGCACTAACCATTAAAAACTAGGACTTCAACCAGGCTGTCCCTATGCTATTTGCTCTCTTAAACTGCTAACACAAAGCCTATGTGAAAATCTGTTTTTTCACAAAAGATCATTAAAAAAAATATAAACTGGCCCAAATCAGCTCTACATAATTCCGCAGGGAGATGTGCAACTACCACACATTATACCAGTGGAGAAACTACATCATCTACATAGGTATTACCATATCCCTTTCAATTCACATTCTTTACAGAAATAACTATTCGCAAACATTGTAAAACATCCAGAAAGACAGTGGTCTTAGAAGGGTATTGATACTTAAAAAACATACTTTATGTGAATGGATGTGGATGAAAGAATTCTGCCAGTGTTTTAATGTCCTAGTTTCATATTTGTTTTATTTACTTCCAACTCTATATATCCAAGTGAGCCTGAGGACCTTGGGGATCAGATTGACTATTATACCTATCGATTAAACGTATAACAGACAGACACTGCTCAAAAGGAGTTGTTTGTGATATTTACACTCAGTTGCCACTTTATTAGGTTCACCACCCTATTCACGAAAATACATTTATCCTATATACACCAAGTCCTGTGGTCTTGGCTTGCTAGACACTAAAGCATGCAGAGAAGTACTCAGGTATTCTGTTAGTGTTTGAACTTAAGAATGTGCAAAATGACAGCAGTCTGTGATGGTCTTTTGTAAACCAGAAAAGTTCCAAAACTTGTACTGACTGTAATAAACTCCAACTGGACTTAACTTGAACAGTCCATCTACTTTCCCAGTTTCATCAACAATTTTGAATTCACGCTGTTCCAGATGCAAAGGGGTTGCACCTAATAAAGGGACCACTGAATCTATAGACTTTCCAGAATGTGTTCTGGGAATACGCGAGGTATTAAACATTTGGCTGTAAGTGTTGAATCTATTACCTCGGGAGATGGTACTGTTCAGCTTGTCTGGGGATGACAAAGAAGGACTTCAACAAAGCCAAAATAGAAAATGATTGGAAGGGGCCTCTTTGCTGTTAAATTAGAGACGTATAAATAAATTACTGTTGTGCCTTGTAACTACTTTAAAATGTGGAACTGTTGCACTAAAAATGCAAACATTGATTTGGCATACAATTTAAGATTGTAAACATTGTCTAACTCCATATAGAACAAATTGCACTTGAAATGAACATTTCTTTAAAGTTATTGCAAATAAATGCATATTTTCACTTTTT